>NW_027439844.1:0-42987 GCF_031893055.1 Leptodactylus fuscus
GGCGGGGACGATGGTGACCTCCTATAATGTCCATGGCTGGAACGCTCCTGAGAAGAGACACAGTGTTCTTCTCCTGCTACAAAAGTTGAATACGAAGGTAGTGTTTTTGCAGGAGACACATTTTAAAACTGGTAGAATTCCCAAGTTGCCTACAAATTATTTTTCTAAATGGTACCATAACCCGAGTAGTTCTGGAGCTTCTAGGGGGGTGACTGTCGCTTTTCATCATTCCATTCCCTTTGCATGCGAACAAGTTTATTCAGATCTCAATGGGAGAGCGCTATTTGTAAAGGGGAAAATTGCCATGGATGCGTACACGTTTGTAAACATGTATGTTCCGACCTCAGGTCAGATATCTTGGCTAGTGGAGACTTTTGAAAGATTACGATTGTTTGCGGAAGGGACCATTGTTTTTGGTACTGATTTAAATATAGCTTTGAATCCACTGTTAGACTCTTCCAGTGGAAAATCACAATTGTCGCAAAGAGCCCTTAGGAAACTGCACCTACTTCTCCAAGAACTAGACTTGGTTGACATATGGAGACTTTTACATCCATTAGTCAAGGATTATTCCTTTTATTCGAATCCCAGGTCCTCCTATCAGAGGCTTGATTATGTATTTGTTTCTAAGAAGCTAGTCCCTTACTGTAAGAAGGCACAGATTGGCCCGATTTCCCTATCAGACCATGCTCCAGTGTCTTGTGCCATACGTTTTCTTCCCCTTCCTCGTGCAGACTTCTCTTGGAAGTTAAATGAGAGACTTCTTGATTCAGCTGAAGTGCGTGACCTGATATCCAAACACCTGTCGGAATTTTTTAATATAAACCTCACTGGAGATATCAGTCCCACGGTAGTGTGGGAAACCCACAAACACTATATAAGAGGTATCCTGATCGCACAGGGAGCAAAACAGAAAAAGTTGCAGCAGCAGAAGATTGATTCCCTGCTCCGTCAGATCTCTGAGTTAGAGAAATTACACAAGCGCACCCAAACTCTGTTACAACTTCAGAAGTTGACAGATCTTAGGACGGAGTTAAAAGATATTTTGGCAGCAAAGGCAGCTAAGCATTTTTTGAACTACAAACAGAAATTGTACTCACATGGTAATAAGGGGGGCCGTATGATGACCTCCCTGATTAAAAAGGCTCAGGCAAAGACGTACATACCCTCCATTCGTACTTCTGCTGGTTTAGTTCTGTCTAACACCTCCTCTATAGCTGAGACGTTTAGAGAATTTTATACATCCTTGTATAATCTCAATCCTACTGATACAGTTGAGGCTGCGGAGTTGAGGAAGGTGGCTATCACTAAGTTTCTATCTTCCCTGTCTTTACCCACTATAACCAAAGATCAGGCTGAGCAGCTGCTGGATCCGATTTCGGAGGCAGAACTTAGGTCTATTATCTCCTCCTTCCCTGCCCATAAGAGCCCGGGCCCTGATGGGTACTCTTTGATATATTACAAAACTTTTCAGGATATTCTGGTGTCGCCTCTGACTAAGTCGCTTAATTCAGCCCTTTCAGGAGCTTCGCTCCCTAAACAGGCCTTGGAAGCACATGTCACGCTGATTGCTAAGGAGGGGAGGGACCCCCAGTTATGTGGGAATTATCGTCCAATTTCCTTATTGAACTTGGATTTGAAGATTTGGGCCAAGTTGTTGGCCTCTCGCCTCAAACCCTTGCTACCTGAACTGATTAACGAAGAGCAGGTAGGATTTGTTAAATCCAGAGAGGGCAGGCAGAATTCGATCCGTCTCTTGCATATTACTCGCTTATCTCAGACGTTATCTACCCCCATAGTCCTTCTTGGTTTAGACGCCGAGAAGGCATTTGATCGTGTTAGTTGGGAATTCCTAATGGCCACACTCGAGAGATTTGGGATACCCAAGCCATTTATTTCTGCTATTATGACCCTGTACTCTTCTCCCTATGCTCGGCTTAAGGTAAATGGTACCCTTTCTGCCTCTTTTGACATCGCTAATGGCACGAGACAGGGCTGCCCTCTTTCACCGTCCCTCTTTATCTTAACGTTAGAACCCTTCTTGCAAAAGGTTAGAGAACATCCGGGGATCTTGGGGGTCCCTCTTCCTGGTGGGTCCCTCCACTCCTTGGCTTTTGCGGACGATGTCTTGTTTGTACTTTCTGACCCTTCGACGAGCTTACCACATGTAATAGAGGTGATTGAAGAGTATAGCTTTCTGTCTAATTACAAAATTAACCCGGATAAATGTGAACTACTTAACCTCTCCCTACCCCCAGCCGAGGGGAAGACTCTAGCAGAACGGTTCCCATTCAAATGGTCAGACTCCTATCTTAAGTATTTAGGAGTTAAGATAACTCGATATCTTAAAGATCTTTATGATCATAATTATGTCCCTATGCTGAAGGAGGTAGATAAGCTTTTAGCGAAATATGATATACCCTGTATCTCCTGGTTTGGTAGGAGAAGTTTGTTGAAGACGTATATAGCTCCTAAGATTTCCTACCTGCTCAGAATGCTGCCGATAAAGCTGCCGCTCTCTTTCTTCAAACATCTGAGGTCCTCTTTCTCTCGCTTTCTATGGAGGGGTAGGAGGCCTCGATTGGCATATACCGCTCTCAGCAGAAGGAGATTGGAGGGTGGGATTGACGCTCCAGACCTGTTATATACGTATGAGGCAATCCAATTACAGTTTTGGACAGAGACGGCGACTGTGTCGCCCTCTTCTCCGGTGGGAAGATTGCTTAGGAAGGTCTACGGTGACTACTTTCTTGCCGACTTATGGCTCTCGCCAAGCCCGGTGTCGGTAGGGAGGACAATTTCTAAATCTGATATTATTTTTGGCGGGGCACTCACGGTTTGGGAAAAATACCAACCATTGATCGCTCCAACCCCATCTTTATGTTTACCAGCTGCCTTGGTCCCAGATATCCTCCCGAATAAGCCTCGAAAAATTGAAGACTTTTGGAATGCGCTCTTGTATACTCCTTTGATCTCCCTGTGTGATAGTGGTGACTTCCCAGAACCAGATGCACTACGTTCCCTGGATGCTTTTGGCAAAATTGCCAATAAACTGTCCTTTTTACATTTAAGTCATTATGACAACTGCAGAAAGGCCTTCGAGGCCTCTTTTGACTGGAGGAGGGGATCTACATATTTTGAACAGATTTACCTCCTGGCCAATCCGAAAAAGTACAAGTCTTCTTCCCTGTTGTACAAAGTGATCAGACCGCCTAGGATCATTAAACCCTTCTACCTATCTAGTTGGGAATCTGAACTACAGGTCACACTTGACCCTTCAGAAGTTGCAGTGATTCTCTCTAGGTCCTATGGTATGTCGACATGTGTGCGGATTCAGGAAACACACTTCAAGCTGCTTTCGAGATGGTACTGTTCCCCTGACTGGCTGGCGACGCATGGTCTGATAGATTCTGGAACCTGTTGGCGATGTGGCTTGGAAAGAGGCACATTGCTGCACCTATGGTGGTCATGCACGAAGCTGAGAGATTTTTGGTCTGGGGTGGAAACTAAATTGAACGAGCTTTGCCCAAACTTACCTGATCTTACGCCATCCTTACTGATTTTCTTCCTTCCACTACCGAATATCCCCAAGCACGCTCAGAGATTAATTTATCATCTCCTCTCTGCAGCTAAAGCCCTGATACCGTTGTATTGGAAGCAAACCTCAGCCCCTTCCTTATCGGAGTGGGTGGCCAAAACAAATCAGATTGCTCGTTTTGAGGAGATGTTGAGTTGGAACAGGAGGAATAGAAGTTCATATCTCAAGGTCTGGCAACCCTGGCTTGAGATTAGATAGGTTCGCTCACTGTGTTGATTTGCTATCTTCTTTGGAGACAAATCCCATGGGGATGTGCTACCCTTCACTCCTGTGTGTTTGGAGGGGACCCTGTGTCGAGAACTCTGCTACGCTTATGTCTTTATTTCTCTTCTTTATATCTGTTCTTACTCTCCCCCCCCCCCCTCTTCTGCTTCTTCTTTATTTTTCCTTTCCTCTTTCTCCTTTTCTCCCCCCCCCCCCCATTTTTGTGAAAATGAAAAAAAAAAAGGAGTTTATTGACTTTATTATACCATTATCTGTGTTGTGCTTTGCTATTTACACTCTCATGTCAATTTTCAAGCGCTGCCGGGCTGTGCCCTGTCTGTTTTTGATTTGTCATTTGATATGGTTTTTGTATACTTTTATGTCAATAAACCTGAATTAAAAAAAAAAGTTGACAGTTAAGCCTATCTAGTGACAACCCATCATAGGCTAGCTGGGTGATCTTGCAACTTGTATCGTGCCGGAGTTTGATTTTCACCATAGGGTTTCATTGATCGCTTGCTCGGCAACTTGAATGAAGCAGGATTTCTACTTTCCCCTTAGCGCTTCATTGATCGTGTACTCTTGAGTGTAGATCGGGCTGAGAATGTCGCAACCATGGGAAAGTTGACAGTTAAGCCTATCTAGTGACAGCCCATCATAGGCTAGCTGGGTGATCTTGCAACTTGTACCATGTCGGAGTTTGATTTTCCCCATAGGGTTTCATTGATCGTGTACTCTTGAGTATAGCTCGGGCTGAGAAGGTCGCAGCCATGGGAAAGTTGACAGTTAAGCCTATCTAGTGACAACCCATCATAGGCTAGCTGGGTGATCTTGCAACTTGTATCATGACGGAGTTTGATTTTCACCATAGGGTTTCATTGATCGCTTACTCGGCAACTTGTATGAAGCAGGATTTCTACTTTCCCCTTAGCGCTTCATTGATCGTGTACTCTTGAGTGTAGCTCGGGCTGAGAATGACGCAGCCATGGGAAAGTTGACAGTTAAGCCTATCTAGGGACAGCCCATCATAGGCTAGCTGGGTGATCTTGCAACTTGTACCATGTCGGAGTTTGATTTTCCCCATAGGGTTTCATTGATCGTGTACTCTTGAGTGTAGCTCGGGCTAAGAAGGTCGCAGCCATGGGAAAGTTGACAGTTAAGCCTATCTAGTGACAACCCATCATAGGCTAGCTGGGTGATCTTGCAACTTGTATCATGCCGGAGTTTGATTTTCACCATAGGGTTTCATTGATCGCTTACTCGGCAACATGTATCAAGCAGGATTTCTACTTTCCCCTTAGCGCTTCATTGATCGTGTACTCTTGAGTGTAGCTCGGGCTGAGAATGACGCAGCCATGGGAAAGTTGACAGTTAAGCCTATCTAGTGACAGCCCATCATAGGCTAGCTGGGTGATCTTGCAACTTGTACCATGTCGGAGTTTGATTTTCCCCATAGGGTTTCATTGATCGTGTACTCTTGAGTATAGCTCGGGCTGAGAAGGTCGCAGCCATGGGAAAGTTGACAGTTAAGCCTATCTAGTGACAACCCATCATAGGCTAGCTGGGTGATCTTGCAACTTGTATCATGCCGGAGTTTGATTTTCACCATAGGGTTTCATTGATCGCTTACTCGGCAACTTGTATGAAGCAGGATTTCTACTTTCCCCTTAGCGCTTCATTGATCGTGTACTCTTGAGTGTAGCTCGGGCTGAGAATGACGCAGCCATGGGAAAGTTGACAGTTAAGCCTATCTAGTGACAGCCCATCATAGGCTAGCTGGGTGATCTTGCAACTTGTACCATGTCGGAGTTTGATTTTCCCCATAGGGTTTCATTGATCGTGTACTCTTGAGTGTAGCTCGGGCTGAGAAGGTCGCAGCCATGGGAAAGTTGACAGTTAAGCCTATCTAGTGACAACCCATCATAGGCTAGCTGGGTGATCTTGCAACTTGTATCATGCCGGAGTTTGATTTTCACCATAGGGTTTCATTGATCGCTTGCTCGGCAATTTGAATGAAGCAGGATTTCTACTTTCCCCTTAGCGCTTCATTGATCGTGTACTCTTGAGTGTAGATCGGGCTGAGAATGACGCAGCCATGGGAAAGTTGACAGTTAAGCCTATCTAGTGACAGCCCATCATAGGCTAGCTGGGTGATCTTGCAACTTGTACCATGTCGGAGTTTGATTTTCCCCATAGGGTTTCATTGATCGTGTACTCTTGAGTATAGCTCGGGCTGAGAAGGTCGCAGCCATGGGAAAGTTGACAGTTAAGCCTATCTAGTGACAACCCATCATAGGCTATCTGGGTGATCTTGCAACTTGTATCATGCCGGAGTTTGATTTTCACCATAGGGTTTCATTGATCGCTTACTCGGCAACTTGTATGAAGCAGGATTTCTACTTTCCCCTTAGCGCTTCATTGATCGTGTACTCTTGAGTGTAGCTCGGGCTGAGAATGACGCAGCCATGGGAAAGTTGACAGTTAAGCCTATCTAGTGACAGCCCATCATAGGCCAGCTGGGTGAGCTTGCAACTTGTACCATGTCGGAGTTTGATTTTCCCCATAGGGTTTCATTGATCGTGTGCTCTTGAGTGTAGCTCGGGCTGAGAAGGTCGCAGCCATGTGAAAGTTAACAGTTAAGCCTATCTAGTGACAACCCATCATGGGCTAGCTGGGTGATCTTGCAACTTGTATCATGCCGGAGTTTGATTTTCACCATAGGGTTTCATTGATCGCTTACTCGGCAACTTGTATGAAGCAGGATTTCTACTTTCCCCTTAGCGCTTCATTGATCGTGTACTCTTGAGTGTAGCTCGGGCTGAGAATGACGCAGCCATGGGAAAGTTGACAGTTAAGCCTATCTAGTGACAGCCCATCATAGGCTAGCTGGGTGAGCTTGCAACTTGTACCATGTCGGAGTTTGATTTTCCCCATAGGGTTTCATTGATCGTGTACTCTTGAGTATAGCTCGGGCTGAGAAGGTCGCAGCCATGGGAAAGTTGACAGTTAAGCTTATCTAGTGACAACCCATCATGGGCTAGCTGGGTGATCTTGCAACTTGTATCATGCCGGAGTTTGATTTTCACCATAGGGTTTCATTGATCGCTTACTCGGCAACTTGTATGAAGCAGGATTTCTACTTTCCCCTTAGCGCTTCATTGATCGTGTACTCTTGAGTGTAGCTCGGGCTGAGAATGACGCAGCCATGGGAAAGTTGACAGTTAAGCCTATCTAGTGACAGCCCATCATAGGCTAGCTGGGTGATCTTGCAATTTGTACCATGTCGGAGTTTGATTTTCCCCATAGGGTTTCATTGATCGTGTACTCTTGAGTATAGCTCGGGCTGAGAAGGTCGCAGCCATGGGAAAGTTGACAGTTAAGCCTATCTAGTGACAACCCATCATAGGCTAGCTGGGTGATCTTGCAACTTGTATCATGCCGGAGTTTGATTTTCACCATAGGGTTTCATTGATCGCTTACTCGGCAACTTGTATGAAGCAGGATTTCTACTTTCCCCTTAGCGCTTCATTGATCGTGTACTCTTGAGTGTAGCTCGGGCTGAGAATGACGCAGCCATGGGAAAGTTGACAGTTAAGCCTATCTAGTGACAGCCCATCATAGGCTAGCTGGGTGAGCTTGCAACTTGTACCATGTCGGAGTTTGATTTTCCCCATAGGGTTTCATTGATCGTGTACTCTTGAGTATAGCTCGGGCTGAGAAGGTCGCAGCCATGGGAAAGTTGACAGTTAAGCTTATCTAGTGACAACCCATCATGGGCTAGCTGGGTGATCTTGCAACTTGTATCATGCCGGAGTTTGATTTTCACCATAGGGTTTCATTGATCGCTTACTCGGCAACTTGTATGAAGCAGGATTTCTACTTTCCCCTTAGCGCTTCATTGATCGTGTACTCTTGAGTGTAGCTCGGGCTGAGAATGACGCAGCCATGGGAAAGTTGACAGTTAAGCCTATCTAGTGACAGCCCATCATAGGCTAGCTGGGTGATCTTGCAACTTGTACCATGTCGGAGTTTGATTTTCCCCATAGGGTTTCATTGATCGTGTACTCTTGAGTATAGCTCGGGCTGAGAAGGTCGCAGCCATGGGAAAGTTGACAGTTAAGCCTATCTAGTGACAACCCATCATAGGCTAGCTGGGTGATCTTGCAACTTGTATCATGCCGGAGTTTGATTTTCACCATAGGGTTTCATTGATCGCTTACTCGGCAACTTGTATGAAGCAGGATTTCTACTTTCCCCTTAGCGCTTCATTGATCGTGTACTCTTGAGTGTAGATCGGGCTGAGAATGACGCAGCCATGGGAAAGTTGACAGTTAAGCCTATCTAGTGACAGCCCATCATAGGCCAGCTGGGTGAGCTTGCAACTTGTACCATGTCGGAGTTTGATTTTCCCCATAGGGTTTCATTGATCGTGTGCTCTTGAGTGTAGCTCGGGCTGAGAAGGTCGCAGCCATGTGAAAGTTAACAGTTAAGCCTATCTAGTGACAACCCATCATAGGCTAGCTGGGTGATCTTGCAACTTGTATCATGCCGGAGTTTGATTTTCACCATAGGGTTTCATTGATCGCTTGCTCGGCAATTTGAATGAAGCAGGATTTCTACTTTCCCCTTAGCGCTTCATTGATCGTGTACTCTTGAGTGTAGCTCGGGCTGAGAATGACGCAGCCATGGGAAAGTTGACAGTTAAGCCTATCTAGTGACAGCCCATCATAGGCTAGCTGGGTGATCTTGCAACTTGTACCATGTCGGAGTTTGATTTTCCCCATAGGGTTTCATTGATCGTGTACTCTTGAGTATAGCTCGGGCTGAGAAGGTCGCAGCCATGGGAAAGTTGACAGTTAAGCCTATCTAGTGACAACCCATCATAGGCTAGCTGGGTGATCTTGCAACTTGTATCATGCCGGAGTTTGATTTTCACCATAGGGTTTCATTGATCGCTTGCTCGGCAATTTGAATGAAGCAGGATTTATACTTTCCCCTTAGCGCTTCATTGATCGTGTACTCTTGAGTGTAGCTCGGGCTGAGAATGACGCAGCCATGGGAAAGTTGACAGTTAAGCCTATCTAGTGACAGCCCATCATAGGCTAGCTGGGTGATCTTGCAACTTGTACCATGTCGGAGTTTGATTTTCCCCATAGGGTTTCATTGATCGTGTACTCTTGAGTATAGCTCGGGCTGAGAAGGTCGCAGCCATGGGAAAGTTGACAGTTAAGCCTATCTAGTGACAACCCATCATAGGCTAGCTGGGTGATCTTGCAACTTGTACCATGTCGGAGTTTGATTTTCCCCATAGGGTTTCATTGATCGTGTACTCTTGAGTATAGCTCGGGCTGAGAAGGTCGCAGCCATGGGAAAGTTGACAGTTAAGCCTATCTAGTGACAACCCATCATAGGCTAGCTGGGTGATCTTGCAACTTGTATCATGACGGAGTTTGATTTTCACCATAGGGTTTCATTGATCGCTTACTCGGCAACTTGTATGAAGCAGGATTTCTACTTTCCCCTTAGCGCTTCATTGATCGTGTACTCTTGAGTGTAGCTCGGGCTGAGAATGACGCAGCCATGGGAAAGTTGACAGTTAAGCCTATCTAGTGACAGCCCATCATAGGCTAGCTGGGTGATCTTGCAATTTGTACCATGTCGGAGTTTGATTTTCCCCATAGGGTTTCATTGATCGTGTACTCTTGAGTATAGCTCGGGCTGAGAAGGTCGCAGCCATGGGAAAGTTGACAGTTAAGCCTATCTAGTGACAACCCATCATAGGCTAGCTGGGTGATCTTGCAACTTGTATCATGCCGGAGTTTGATTTTCACCATAGGGTTTCATTGATCGCTTACTCGGCAACTTGTATGAAGCAGGATTTCTACTTTCCCCTTAGCGCTTCATTGATCGTGTACTCTTGAGTGTAGCTCGGGCTGAGAATGACGCAGCCATGGGAAAGTTGACAGTTAAGCCTATCTAGTGACAGCCCATCATAGGCTAGCTGGGTGAGCTTGCAACTTGTACCATGTCGGAGTTTGATTTTCCCCATAGGGTTTCATTGATCGTGTACTCTTGAGTATAGCTCGGGCTGAGAAGGTCGCAGCCATGGGAAAGTTGACAGTTAAGCTTATCTAGTGACAACCCATCATGGGCTAGCTGGGTGATCTTGCAACTTGTATCATGCCGGAGTTTGATTTTCACCATAGGGTTTCATTGATCGCTTACTCGGCAACTTGTATGAAGCAGGATTTCTACTTTCCCCTTAGCGCTTCATTGATCGTGTACTCTTGAGTGTAGCTCGGGCTGAGAATGACGCAGCCATGGGAAAGTTGACAGTTAAGCCTATCTAGTGACAGCCCATCATAGGCTAGCTGGGTGATCTTGCAACTTGTACCATGTCGGAGTTTGATTTTCCCCATAGGGTTTCATTGATCGTGTACTCTTGAGTATAGCTCGGGCTGAGAAGGTCGCAGCCATGGGAAAGTTGACAGTTAAGCCTATCTAGTGACAACCCATCATAGGCTAGCTGGGTGATCTTGCAACTTGTATCATGCCGGAGTTTGATTTTCACCATAGGGTTTCATTGATCGCTTACTCGGCAACTTGTATGAAGCAGGATTTCTACTTTCCCCTTAGCGCTTCATTGATCGTGTACTCTTGAGTGTAGCTCGGGCTGAGAATGACGCAGCCATGGGAAAGTTGACAGTTAAGCCTATCTAGTGACAGCCCATCATAGGCTAGCTGGGTGATCTTGCAACTTGTACCATGTCGGAGTTTGATTTTCCCCATAGGGTTTCATTGATCGTGTACTCTTGAGTATAGCTCGGGCTGAGAAGGTCGCAGCCATGGGAAAGTTGACAGTTAAGCCTATCTAGTGACAACCCATCATAGGCTAGCTGGGTGATCTTGCAACTTGTATCATGCCGGAGTTTGATTTTCACCATAGGGTTTCATTGATCGCTTACTCGGCAACTTGTATGAAGCAGGATTTCTACTTTCCCCTTAGCGCTTCATTGATCGTGTACTCTTGAGTGTAGCTCGGGCTGAGAATGACGCAGCCATGGGAAAGTTGACAGTTAAGCCTATCTAGTGACAGCCCATCATAGGCCAGCTGGGTGAGCTTGCAACTTGTACCATGTCGGAGTTTGATTTTCCCCATAGGGTTTCATTGATCGTGTGCTCTTGAGTGTAGCTCGGGCTGAGAAGGTCGCAGCCATGTGAAAGTTAACAGTTAAGCCTATCTAGTGACAACCCATCATGGGCTAGCTGGGTGATCTTGCAACTTGTATCATGCCGGAGTTTGATTTTCACCATAGGGTTTCATTGATCGCTTACTCGGCAACTTGTATGAAGCAGGATTTCTACTTTCCCCTTAGCGCTTCATTGATCGTGTACTCTTGAGTGTAGCTCGGGCTGAGAATGACGCAGCCATGGGAAAGTTGACAGTTAAGCCTATCTAGTGACAGCCCATCATAGGCTAGCTGGGTGAGCTTGCAACTTGTACCATGTCGGAGTTTGATTTTCCCCATAGGGTTTCATTGATCGTGTACTCTTGAGTATAGCTCGGGCTGAGAAGGTCGCAGCCATGGGAAAGTTGACAGTTAAGCTTATCTAGTGACAACCCATCATGGGCTAGCTGGGTGATCTTGCAACTTGTATCATGCCGGAGTTTGATTTTCACCATAGGGTTTCATTGATCGCTTACTCGGCAACTTGTATGAAGCAGGATTTCTACTTTCCCCTTAGCGCTTCATTGATCGTGTACTCTTGAGTGTAGCTCGGGCTGAGAATGACGCAGCCATGGGAAAGTTGACAGTTAAGCCTATCTAGTGACAGCCCATCATAGGCTAGCTGGGTGATCTTGCAATTTGTACCATGTCGGAGTTTGATTTTCCCCATAGGGTTTCATTGATCGTGTACTCTTGAGTATAGCTCGGGCTGAGAAGGTCGCAGCCATGGGAAAGTTGACAGTTAAGCCTATCTAGTGACAACCCATCATAGGCTAGCTGGGTGATCTTGCAACTTGTATCATGCCGGAGTTTGATTTTCACCATAGGGTTTCATTGATCGCTTACTCGGCAACTTGTATGAAGCAGGATTTCTACTTTCCCCTTAGCGCTTCATTGATCGTGTACTCTTGAGTGTAGCTCGGGCTGAGAATGACGCAGCCATGGGAAAGTTGACAGTTAAGCCTATCTAGTGACAGCCCATCATAGGCTAGCTGGGTGAGCTTGCAACTTGTACCATGTCGGAGTTTGATTTTCCCCATAGGGTTTCATTGATCGTGTACTCTTGAGTATAGCTCGGGCTGAGAAGGTCGCAGCCATGGGAAAGTTGACAGTTAAGCTTATCTAGTGACAACCCATCATGGGCTAGCTGGGTGATCTTGCAACTTGTATCATGCCGGAGTTTGATTTTCACCATAGGGTTTCATTGATCGCTTACTCGGCAACTTGTATGAAGCAGGATTTCTACTTTCCCCTTAGCGCTTCATTGATCGTGTACTCTTGAGTGTAGCTCGGGCTGAGAATGACGCAGCCATGGGAAAGTTGACAGTTAAGCCTATCTAGTGACAGCCCATCATAGGCTAGCTGGGTGATCTTGCAACTTGTACCATGTCGGAGTTTGATTTTCCCCATAGGGTTTCATTGATCGTGTACTCTTGAGTATAGCTCGGGCTGAGAAGGTCGCAGCCATGGGAAAGTTGACAGTTAAGCCTATCTAGTGACAACCCATCATAGGCTAGCTGGGTGATCTTGCAACTTGTATCATGCCGGAGTTTGATTTTCACCATAGGGTTTCATTGATCGCTTACTCGGCAACTTGTATGAAGCAGGATTTCTACTTTCCCCTTAGCGCTTCATTGATCGTGTACTCTTGAGTGTAGATCGGGCTGAGAATGACGCAGCCATGGGAAAGTTGACAGTTAAGCCTATCTAGTGACAGCCCATCATAGGCCAGCTGGGTGAGCTTGCAACTTGTACCATGTCGGAGTTTGATTTTCCCCATAGGGTTTCATTGATCGTGTGCTCTTGAGTGTAGCTCGGGCTGAGAAGGTCGCAGCCATGTGAAAGTTAACAGTTAAGCCTATCTAGTGACAACCCATCATAGGCTAGCTGGGTGATCTTGCAACTTGTATCATGCCGGAGTTTGATTTTCACCATAGGGTTTCATTGATCGCTTGCTCGGCAATTTGAATGAAGCAGGATTTCTACTTTCCCCTTAGCGCTTCATTGATCGTGTACTCTTGAGTGTAGCTCGGGCTGAGAATGACGCAGCCATGGGAAAGTTGACAGTTAAGCCTATCTAGTGACAGCCCATCATAGGCTAGCTGGGTGATCTTGCAACTTGTACCATGTCGGAGTTTGATTTTCCCCATAGGGTTTCATTGATCGTGTACTCTTGAGTATAGCTCGGGCTGAGAAGGTCGCAGCCATGGGAAAGTTGACAGTTAAGCCTATCTAGTGACAACCCATCATAGGCTAGCTGGGTGATCTTGCAACTTGTATCATGCCGGAGTTTGATTTTCACCATAGGGTTTCATTGATCGCTTGCTCGGCAATTTGAATGAAGCAGGATTTATACTTTCCCCTTAGCGCTTCATTGATCGTGTACTCTTGAGTGTAGCTCGGGCTGAGAATGACGCAGCCATGGGAAAGTTGACAGTTAAGCCTATCTAGTGACAGCCCATCATAGGCTAGCTGGGTGATCTTGCAACTTGTACCATGTCGGAGTTTGATTTTCCCCATAGGGTTTCATTGATCGTGTACTCTTGAGTATAGCTCGGGCTGAGAAGGTCGCAGCCATGGGAAAGTTGACAGTTAAGCCTATCTAGTGACAACCCATCATAGGCTAGCTGGGTGATCTTGCAACTTGTACCATGTCGGAGTTTGATTTTCCCCATAGGGTTTCATTGATCGTGTACTCTTGAGTATAGCTCGGGCTGAGAAGGTCGCAGCCATGGGAAAGTTGACAGTTAAGCCTATCTAGTGACAACCCATCATAGGCTAGCTGGGTGATCTTGCAACTTGTATCATGACGGAGTTTGATTTTCACCATAGGGTTTCATTGATCGCTTACTCGGCAACTTGTATGAAGCAGGATTTCTACTTTCCCCTTAGCGCTTCATTGATCGTGTACTCTTGAGTGTAGCTCGGGCTGAGAATGACGCAGCCATGGGAAAGTTGACAGTTAAGCCTATCTAGTGACAGCCCATCATAGGCTAGCTGGGTGATCTTGCAATTTGTACCATGTCGGAGTTTGATTTTCCCCATAGGGTTTCATTGATCGTGTACTCTTGAGTATAGCTCGGGCTGAGAAGGTCGCAGCCATGGGAAAGTTGACAGTTAAGCCTATCTAGTGACAACCCATCATAGGCTAGCTGGGTGATCTTGCAACTTGTATCATGCCGGAGTTTGATTTTCACCATAGGGTTTCATTGATCGCTTACTCGGCAACTTGTATGAAGCAGGATTTCTACTTTCCCCTTAGCGCTTCATTGATCGTGTACTCTTGAGTGTAGCTCGGGCTGAGAATGACGCAGCCATGGGAAAGTTGACAGTTAAGCCTATCTAGTGACAGCCCATCATAGGCTAGCTGGGTGAGCTTGCAACTTGTACCATGTCGGAGTTTGATTTTCCCCATAGGGTTTCATTGATCGTGTACTCTTGAGTATAGCTCGGGCTGAGAAGGTCGCAGCCATGGGAAAGTTGACAGTTAAGCTTATCTAGTGACAACCCATCATGGGCTAGCTGGGTGATCTTGCAACTTGTATCATGCCGGAGTTTGATTTTCACCATAGGGTTTCATTGATCGCTTACTCGGCAACTTGTATGAAGCAGGATTTCTACTTTCCCCTTAGCGCTTCATTGATCGTGTACTCTTGAGTGTAGCTCGGGCTGAGAATGACGCAGCCATGGGAAAGTTGACAGTTAAGCCTATCTAGTGACAGCCCATCATAGGCTAGCTGGGTGATCTTGCAACTTGTACCATGTCGGAGTTTGATTTTCCCCATAGGGTTTCATTGATCGTGTACTCTTGAGTATAGCTCGGGCTGAGAAGGTCGCAGCCATGGGAAAGTTGACAGTTAAGCCTATCTAGTGACAACCCATCATAGGCTAGCTGGGTGATCTTGCAACTTGTATCATGCCGGAGTTTGATTTTCACCATAGGGTTTCATTGATCGCTTACTCGGCAACTTGTATGAAGCAGGATTTCTACTTTCCCCTTAGCGCTTCATTGATCGTGTACTCTTGAGTGTAGCTCGGGCTGAGAATGACGCAGCCATGGGAAAGTTGACAGTTAAGCCTATCTAGTGACAGCCCATCATAGGCTAGCTGGGTGATCTTGCAACTTGTACCATGTCGGAGTTTGATTTTCCCCATAGGGTTTCATTGATCGTGTACTCTTGAGTATAGCTCGGGCTGAGAAGGTCGCAGCCATGGGAAAGTTGACAGTTAAGCCTATCTAGTGACAACCCATCATAGGCTAGCTGGGTGATCTTGCAACTTGTATCATGCCGGAGTTTGATTTTCACCATAGGGTTTCATTGATCGCTTACTCGGCAACTTGTATGAAGCAGGATTTCTACTTTCCCCTTAGCGCTTCATTGATCGTGTACTCTTGAGTGTAGCTCGGGCTGAGAATGACGCAGCCATGGGAAAGTTGACAGTTAAGCCTATCTAGTGACAGCCCATCATAGGCCAGCTGGGTGAGCTTGCAACTTGTACCATGTCGGAGTTTGATTTTCCCCATAGGGTTTCATTGATCGTGTGCTCTTGAGTGTAGCTCGGGCTGAGAAGGTCGCAGCCATGTGAAAGTTAACAGTTAAGCCTATCTAGTGACAACCCATCATAGGCTAGCTGGGTGATCTTGCAACTTGTATCATGCCGGAGTTTGATTTTCACCATAGGGTTTCATTGATCGCTTGCTCGGCAATTTGAATGAAGCAGGATTTCTACTTTCCCCTTAGCGCTTCATTGATCGTGTACTCTTGAGTGTAGCTCGGGCTGAGAATGACGCAGCCATGGGAAAGTTGACAGTTAAGCCTATCTAGTGACAGCCCATCATAGGCTAGCTGGGTGATCTTGCAACTTGTACCATGTCGGAGTTTGATTTTCCCCATAGGGTTTCATTGATCGTGTACTCTTGAGTATAGCTCGGGCTGAGAAGGTCGCAGCCATGGGAAAGTTGACAGTTAAGCCTATCTAGTGACAACCCATCATAGGCTAGCTGGGTGATCTTGCAACTTGTATCATGCCGGAGTTTGATTTTCACCATAGGGTTTCATTGATCGCTTACTCGGCAACTTGTATGAAGCAGGATTTCTACTTTCCCCTTAGCGCTTTATTGATCGTGTACTCTTGAGTGTAGCTCGGGCTGAGAATGACGCAGCCATGGGAAAGTTGACAGTTAAGCCTATCTAGTGACAGCCCATCATAGGCCAGCTGGGTGAGCTTGCAACTTGTACCATGTCGGAGTTTGATTTTCCCCATAGGGTTTCATTGATCGTGTGCTCTTGAGTGTAGCTCGGGCTGAGAAGGTCGCAGCCATGTGAAAGTTAACAGTTAAGCCTATCTAGTGACAACCCATCATAGGCTAGCTGGGTGATCTTGCAACTTGTATCATGCCGGAGTTTGATTTTCACCATAGGGTTTCATTGATCGCTTGCTCGGCAATTTGAATGAAGCAGGATTTATACTTTCCCCTTAGCGCTTCATTGATCGTGTACTCTTGAGTGTAGCTCGGGCTGAGAATGACGCAGCCATGGGAAAGTTGACAGTTAAGCCTATCTAGTGACAGCCCATCATAGGCTAGCTGGGTAATCTTGCAACTTGTACCATGTCGGAGTTTGATTTTCCCCATAGGGTTTCATTGATCGTGTACTCTTGAGTATAGCTCGGGCTGAGAAGGTCGCAGCCATGGGAAAGTTGACAGTTAAGCCTATCTAGTGACAACCCATCATAGGTTAGCTGGGTGATCTTGCAACTTGTATCGTGCCGGAGTTTGATTTTCACCATAGGGTTTCATTGATCGCTTGCTCGGCAACTTGAATGAAGCAGGATTTCTACTTTCCCCTTAGCGCTTCATTGATCGTGTACTCTTGAGTGTAGATCGGGCTGAGAATGTCGCAACCATGGGAAAGTTGACAGTTAAGCCTATCTAGTGACAGCCCATCATAGGCTAGCTGGGTGATCTTGCAACTTGTACCATGTCGGAGTTTGATTTTCCCCATAGGGTTTCATTGATCGTGTACTCTTGAGTATAGCTCGGGCTGAGAAGGTCGCAGCCATGGGAAAGTTGACAGTTAAGCCTATCTAGTGACAACCCATCATAGGCTAGCTGGGTGATCTTGCAACTTGTATCATGCCGGAGTTTGATTTTCACCATAGGGTTTCATTGATCGCTTACTCGGCAACTTGTATGAAGCAGGATTTCTACTTTCCCCTTAGCGCTTCATTGATCGTGTACTCTTGAGTGTAGCTCGGGCTGAGAATGACGCAGCCATGGGAAAGTTGACAGTTAAGCCTATCTAGTGACAGCCCATCATAGGCTAGCTGGGTGATCTTGCAACTTGTACCATGTCGGAGTTTGATTTTCCCCATAGGGTTTCATTGATCGTGTACTCTTGAGTATAGCTCGGGCTGAGAAGGTCGCAGCCATGGGAAAGTTGACAGTTAAGCCTATCTAGTGACAACCCATCATAGGCTAGCTGGGTGATCTTGCAACTTGTATCATGCCGGAGTTTGATTTTCACCATAGGGTTTCATTGATCGCTTACTCGGCAACTTGTATGAAGCAGGATTTCTACTTTCCCCTTAGCGCTTCATTGATCGTGTACTCTTGAGTGTAGCTCGGGCTGAGAATGACGCAGCCATGGGAAAGTTGACAGTTAAGCCTATCTAGTGACAGCCCATCATAGGCTAGCTGGGTGAGCTTGCAACTTGTACCATGTCGGAGTTTGATTTTCCCCATAGGGTTTCATTGATCGTGTACTCTTGAGTATAGCTCGGGCTGAGAAGGTCGCAGCCATGGGAAAGTTGACAGTTAAGCCTATCTAGTGACAACCCATCATAGGCTAGCTGGGTGATCTTGCAACTTGTATCATGCCGGAGTTTGATTTTCACCATAGGGTTTCTTTGATCGCTTACTCGGCAACTTGTATGAAGCAGGATTTCTACTTTCCCCTTAGCGCTTCATTGATCGTGTACTCTTGAGTGTAGCTCGGGCTGAGAATGACGCAGCCATGGGAAAGTTGACAGTTAAGCCTATCTAGTGACAGCCCATCATAGGCTAGCTGGGTGAGCTTGCAACTTGTACCATGTCGGAGTTTGATTTTCCCCATAGGGTTTCATTGATCGTGTACTCTTGAGTATAGCTCGGGCTGAGAAGGTCGCAGCCATGGGAAAGTTGACAGTTAAGCTTATCTAGTGACAACCCATCATGGGCTAGCTGGGTGATCTTGCAACTTGTATCATGCCGGAGTTTGATTTTCACCATAGGGTTTCATTGATCGCTTACTCGGCAACTTGTATGAAGCAGGATTTCTACTTTCCCCTTAGCGCTTCATTGATCGTGTACTCTTGAGTGTAGCTCGGGCTGAGAATGACGCAGCCATGGGAAAGTTGACAGTTAAGCCTATCTAGTGACAGCCCATCATAGGCTAGCTGGGTGATCTTGCAATTTGTACCATGTCGGAGTTTGATTTTCCCCATAGGGTTTCATTGATCGTGTACTCTTGAGTATAGCTCGGGCTGAGAAGGTCGCAGCCATGGGAAAGTTGACAGTTAAGCCTATCTAGTGACAACCCATCATAGGCTAGCTGGGTGATCTTGCAACTTGTATCATGCCGGAGTTTGATTTTCACCATAGGGTTTCATTGATCGCTTACTCGGCAACTTGTATGAAGCAGGATTTCTACTTTCCCCTTAGCGCTTCATTGATCGTGTACTCTTGAGTGTAGCTCGGGCTGAGAATGACGCAGCCATGGGAAAGTTGACAGTTAAGCCTATCTAGTGACAGCCCATCATAGGCTAGCTGGGTGAGCTTGCAACTTGTACCATGTCGGAGTTTGATTTTCCCCATAGGGTTTCATTGATCGTGTACTCTTGAGTATAGCTCGGGCTGAGAAGGTCGCAGCCATGGGAAAGTTGACAGTTAAGCCTATCTAGTGACAACCCATCATAGGCTAGCTGGGTGATCTTGCAACTTGTATCATGCCGGAGTTTGATTTTCACCATAGGGTTTCATTGATCGCTTACTCGGCAACTTGTATGAAGCAGGATTTCTACTTTCCCCTTAGCGCTTCATTGATCGTGTACTCTTGAGTGTAGCTCGGGCTGAGAATGACGCAGCCATGGGAAAGTTGACAGTTAAGCCTATCTAGTGACAGCCCATCATAGGCCAGCTGGGTGAGCTTGCAACTTGTACCATGTCGGAGTTTGATTTTCCCCATAGGGTTTCATTGATCGTGTGCTCTTGAGTGTAGCTCGGGCTGAGAAGGTCGCAGCCATGGGAAAGTTGACAGTTAAGCCTATCTAGTGACAACCCATCATAGGCTAGCTGGGTGATCTTGCAACTTGTATCGTGCCGGAGTTTGATTTTCACCATAGGGTTTCATTGATCGCTTGCTCGGCAACTTGAATGAAGCAGGATTTCTACTTTCCCCTTAGCGCTTCATTGATCGTGTACTCTTGAGTGTAGATCGGGCTGAGAATGTCGCAACCATGGGAAAGTTGACAGTTAAGCCTATCTAGTGACAGCCCATCATAGGCTAGCTGGGTGATCTTGCAACTTGTACCATGTCGGAGTTTGATTTTCCCCATAGGGTTTCATTGATCGTGTACTCTTGAGTATAGCTCGGGCTGAGAAGGTCGCAGCCATGGGAAAGTTGACAGTTAAGCCTATCTAGTGACAACCCATCATAGGCTAGCTGGGTGATCTTGCAACTTGTATCATGCCGGAGTTTGATTTTCACCATAGGGTTTCATTGATCGCTTACTCGGCAACTTGTATGAAGCAGGATTTCTACTTTCCCCTTAGCGCTTCATTGATCGTTTACTCTTGAGTGTAGCTCGGGCTGAGAATGACGCAGCCATGGGAAAGTTGACAGTTAAGCCTATCTAGTGACAGCCCATCATAGGCTAGCTGGGTGATCTTGCAACTTGTACCATGTCGGAGTTTGATTTTCCCCATAGGGTTTCATTGATCGTGTACTCTTGAGTATAGCTCGGGCTGAGAAGGTCGCAGCCATGGGAAAGTTGACAGTTAAGCCTATCTAGTGACAACCCATCATAGGCTAGCTGGGTGATCTTGCAACTTGTATCATGCCGGAGTTTGATTTTCACCATAGGGTTTCATTGATCGCTTACTCGGCAACTTGTATGAAGCAGGATTTCTACTTTCCCCTTAGCGCTTCATTGATCGTGTACTCTTGAGTGTAGCTCGGGCTGAGAATGACGCAGCCATGGGAAAGTTGACAGTTAAGCCTATCTAGTGACAGCCCATCATAGGCTAGCTGGGTGAGCTTGCAACTTGTACCATGTCGGAGTTTGATTTTCCCCATAGGGTTTCATTGATCGTGTACTCTTGAGTATAGCTCGGGCTGAGAAGGTCGCAGCCATGGGAAAGTTGACAGTTAAGCTTATCTAGTGACAACCCATCATGGGCTAGCTGGGTGATCTTGCAACTTGTATCATGCCGGAGTTTGATTTTCACCATAGGGTTTCATTGATCGCTTACTCGGCAACTTGTATGAAGCAGGATTTCTACTTTCCCCTTAGCGCTTCATTGATCGTGTACTCTTGAGTGTAGCTCGGGCTGAGAATGACGCAGCCATGGGAAAGTTGACAGTTAAGCCTATCTAGTGACAGCCCATCATAGGCTAGCTGGGTGATCTTGCAACTTGTACCATGTCGGAGTTTGATTTTCCCCATAGGGTTTCATTGATCGTGTACTCTTGAGTATAGCTCGGGCTGAGAAGGTCGCAGCCATGGGAAAGTTGACAGTTAAGCCTATCTAGTGACAACCCATCATAGGCTAGCTGGGTGATCTTGCAACTTGTATCATGCCGGAGTTGGATTTTCCCCATAGAGTTTCATTGATCGTTTACTCGGCAACTTCTATCAAGCAGGAGTTTAATTTTCCCCATAGCGCTTCATTGATCGTGTACTCTTGAGTGTAGCTCGGGCTGAGAACGACGCAGCCATGGGAAAGTTGACAGTTAAGCCTATCTAGTGACAGCCCATCATAGGCTAGCTGGGTGATCTTGCAACTTGTATCATGTCGGAGTTTGATTTTCCCCATAGGGTTTCATTGATCGTGTATTCTTGAGTGTAGCTCTGGCTGAGAAGGTCGCAGCCATGGGAAAGTTGACAGTTAAGCCTATCTAGTGACAGCCCATCATAGGCTAGCTGGGTGATCTTGCAACTTGTATCATGCCGGAGTTGGATTTTCCCCATAGAGTTTCATTGATCGTTTACTCGGCAACTTCTATCAAGCAGGAGTTTTATTTTCCCCATAGCGCTTCATTGATCGTGTACTCTTGAGTGTAGCTCGGGCTGAGAACGACGCAGCCATGGGAAAGTTGACAGTTAAGCCTATCTAGTGACAGCCCATCATAGGCTAGCTGGGTGATCTTGCAACTTGTATCATGTCGGAGTTTGATTTTCCCCATAGGGTTTCATTGATCGTGTATTCTTGAGTGTAGCTCTGGCTGAGAAGGTCGCAGCCATGGGAAAGTTGACAGTTAAGCCTATCTAGTGACAGCCCATCATAGGCTAGCTGGGTGATCTTGCAACTTGTATCATGTCGGAGTTTGATTTTCCCCATAGGGTTTCATTGATCGTGTATTCTTGAGTGTAGCTCTGGCTGAGAAGGTCGCAGCCATGGGAAAGTTGACAGTTAAGCCTATCTAGTGACAGCCCATCATAGGCTAGCTGGGTGATCTTGCAACTTGTATCATGTCGGAGTTTGATTTTCCCCATAGGGTTTCATTGATCGTGTATTCTTGAGTGTAGCTCGGGCTGAGAACGACGCAGCCATGGGAAAGTTGACAGTTAAGCCTATCTAGTGACAGCCCATCATAGGCTAGCTGGGTGATCTTGCAACTTGTATCATGTCGGAGTTTGATTTTCCCCATAGGGTTTCATTGATCGTGTATTCTTGAGTGTCGCTCTGGCTGAGAAGGTCCCAGCCATGGGAAAGTTGACAGTTAAGCCTATCTAGTGACAGCCCATCATAGGCTAGCTGGGTGATCTTGCAACTTGTATCATGCCGGAGTTGGATTTTCCCCATAGAGTTTCATTGATCGTTTACTCGGCAACTTCTATCAAGCAGGAGTTTCATTTTCCCCATAGCGCTTCATTGATCGTGTACTCTTGAGTGTAGCTCGGGCTGAGAACGACGCAGCCATGGGAAAGTTGACAGTTAAGCCTATCTAGTGACAGCCCATCATAGGCTAGCTGGGTGATCTTGCAACTTGTATCATGTCGGAGTTTGATTTTCCCCATAGGGTTTCATTGATCGTGTATTCTTGAGTGTAGCTCTGGCTGAGAAGGTCGCAGCCATGGGAAAGTTGACAGTTAAGCCTATCTAGTGACAGCCCATCATAGGCTAGCTGGGTGATCTTGCTACTTGTATCATGCCGGAGTTGGATTTTCCCCATAGAGTTTCATTGATCGTTTACTCGGCAACTTCTATCAAGCAGGAGTTTAATTTTCCCCATAGCGCTTCATTGATCGTGTACTCTTGAGTGTAGCTCGGGCTGAGAACGACGCAGCCATGGGAAAGTTGACAGTTAAGCCTATCTAGTGACAGCCCATCATAGGCTAGCTGGGTGATCTTGCAACTTGTATCATGTCGGAGTTTGATTTTCCCCATAGGGTTTCATTGATCGTGTATTCTTGAGTGTAGCTCTGGCTGAGAAGGTCGCAGCCATGGGAAAGTTGACAGTTAAGCCTATCTAGTGACAGCCCATCATAGGCTAGCTGGGTGATCTTGCAACTTGTATCATGTCGGAGTTTGATTTTCCCCATAGGGTTTCATTGATCGTGTATTCTTGAGTGTCGCTCTGGCTGAGAAGGTCCCAGCCATGGGAAAGTTGACAGTTAAGCCTATCTAGTGACAGCCCATCATAGGCTAGCTGGGTGATCTTGCAACTTGTATCATGCCGGAGTTGGATTTTCCCCATAGAGTTTCATTGATCGTTTACTCGGCAACTTCTATCAAGCAGGAGTTTAATTTTCCCCATAGCGCTTCATTGATCGTGTACTCTTGAGTGTAGCTCGGGCTGAGAACGACGCAGCCATGGGAAAGTTGACAGTTAAGCCTATCTAGTGACAGCCCATCATAGGCTAGCTGGGTGATCTTGCAACTTGTATCATGTCGGAGTTTGATTTTCCCCATAGGGTTTCATTGATCGTGTATTCTTGAGTGTAGCTCTGGCTGAGAAGGTCGCAGCCATGGGAAAGTTGACAGTTAAGCCTATCTAGTGACAGCCCATCATAGGCTAGCTGGGTGATCTTGCAACTTGTATCATGCCGGAGTTGGATTTTCCCCATAGAGTTTCATTGATCGTTTACTCGGCAACTTCTATCAAGCAGGAGTTTAATTTTCCCCATAGCGCTTCATTGATCGTGTACTCTTGAGTGTAGCTCGGGCTGAGAACGACGCAGCCATGGGAAAGTTGACAGTTAAGCCTATCTAGTGACAGCCCATCATAGGCTAGCTGGGTGATCTTGCAACTTGTATCATGTCGGAGTTTGATTTTCCCCATAGGGCTTCATTGATCGTGTATTCTTGAGTGTAGCTCTGGCTGAGAAGGTCCCAGCCATGGGAAAGTTGACAGTTAAGCCTTTCTAGTGACAGCCC
Organism: Leptodactylus fuscus; assembly: GCF_031893055.1. Classification (NCBI taxonomy): domain Eukaryota; kingdom Metazoa; phylum Chordata; class Amphibia; order Anura; family Leptodactylidae; genus Leptodactylus; species Leptodactylus fuscus. The sequence goes on from NW_027439844.1 coordinate 23,672, forward strand.
ATCATAGGCTAGCTGGGTGATCTTGCAACTTGTATCATGCCGGAGTTGGATTTTCCCCATAGAGTTTCATTGATCGTTTACTCGGCAACTTCTATCAAGCAGGAGTTTAATTTTCCCCATAGCGCTTCATTGATCGTGTACTCTTGAGTGTAGCTCGGGCTGAGAACGACGCAGCCATGGGAAAGTTGACAGTTAAGCCTATATAGTGACAGCCCATCATAGGCTAGCTGGGTGATCTTGCAACTTGTATCATGTCGGAGTTTGATTTTCCCCATAGGGTTTCATTGACCGTGTATTCTTGAGTGTAGCTCTGGCTGAGAAGGTCGCAGCCATGGGAAAGTTGACAGTTAAGCCTATCTAGTGACAGCCCATCATAGGCTAGCTGGGTGATCTTGCAATTTGTATCATGTCGGAGTTTGATTTTCCCCATAGGGTTTCATTGATCGTGTATTCTTGAGTGTAGCTCTGGCTGAGAAGGTCGCAGCCATGGGAAAGTTGACAGTTAAGCCTATCTAGTGACAGCCCATCATAGGCTAGCTGGGTGATCTTGCAACTTGTATCATGTCGGAGTTTGATTTTCCCCATAGGGTTTCATTGATCGTGTATTCTTGAGTGTCGCTCTGGCTGAGAAGGTCCCAGCCATGGGAAAGTTGACAGTTAAGCCTATCTAGTGACAGCCCATCATAGGCTAGCTGGGTGATCTTGCAACTTGTATCATGCCGGAGTTGGATTTTCCCCATAGAGTTTCATTGATCGTTTACTCGGCAACTTCTATCAAGCAGGAGTTTAATTTTCCCCATAGCGCTTCATTGATCGTGTACTCTTGAGTGTAGCTCGGGCTGAGAACGACGCAGCCATGGGAAAGTTGACAGTTAAGCCTATCTAGTGACAGCCCATCATAGGCTAGCTGGGTGATCTTGCAACTTGTATCATGTCGGAGTTTGATTTTCCCCATAGGGTTTCATTGATCGTGTATTCTTGAGTGTAGCTCTGGCTGAGAAGGTCGCAGCCATGGAAAAGTTGACAGTTAAGCCTATCTAGTGACAGCCCATCATAGGCTAGCTGGGTGATCTTGCAACTTGTATCATGCCGGAGTTGGATTTTCCCCATAGAGTTTCATTGATCGTTTACTCGGCAACTTCTATCAAGCAGGAGTTTAATTTTCCCCATAGCGCTTCATTGATCGTGTACTCTTGAGTGTAGCTCGGGCTGAGAACGACGCAGCCATGGGAAAGTTGACAGTTAAGCCTATCTAGTGACAGCCCATCATAGGCTAGTTGGGTGATCTTGCAACTTGTATCATGTCGGAGTTTGATTTTCCCCATAGGGTTTCATTGATCGTGTACTCTTGAGTATAGCTCGGGCTGAGAAGGTCGCAGCCATGGGAAAGTTGACAGTTAAGCCTATCTAGTGACAACCCATCATAGGCTAGCTGGGTGATCTTGCAACTTGTATCATGCCGGAGTTTGATTTTCACCATAGGGTTTCATTGATCGCTTACTCGGCAACTTGTATGAAGCAGGATTTCTACTTTCCCCTTAGCGCTTCATTGATCGTGTACTCTTGAGTGTAGCTCGGGCTGAGAATGACGCAGCCATGGGAAAGTTGACAGTTAAGCCTATCTAGTGACAGCCCATCATAGGCCAGCTGGGTGAGCTTGCAACTTGTACCATGTCGGAGTTTGATTTTCCCCATAGGGTTTCATTGATCGTGTGCTCTTGAGTGTAGCTCGGGCTGAGAAGGTCGCAGCCATGTGAAAGTTAACAGTTAAGCCTATCTAGTGACAACCCATCATAGGCTAGCTGGGTGATCTTGCAACTTGTATCATGCCGGAGTTTGATTTTCACCATAGGGTTTCATTGATCGCTTGCTCGGCAATTTGAATGAAGCAGGATTTCTACTTTCCCCTTAGCGCTTCATTGATCGTGTACTCTTGAGTGTAGCTCGGGCTGAGAATGACGCAGCCATGGGAAAGTTGACAGTTAAGCCTATCTAGTGACAGCCCATCATAGGCCAGCTGGGTGAGCTTGCAACTTGTACCATGTCGGAGTTTGATTTTCCCCATAGGGTTTCATTGATCGTGTGCTCTTGAGTGTAGCTCGGGCTGAGAAGGTCGCAGCCATGTGAAAGTTAACAGTTAAGCCTATCTAGTGACAACCCATCATAGGCTAGCTGGGTGATCTTGCAACTTGTATCATGCCGGAGTTTGATTTTCACCATAGGGTTTCATTGATCGCTTGCTCGGCAATTTGAATGAAGCAGGATTTCTACTTTCCCCTTAGCGCTTCATTGATCGTGTACTCTTGAGTGTAGCTCGGGCTGAGAATGACGCAGCCATGGGAAAGTTGACAGTTAAGCCTATCTAGTGACAGCCCATCATAGGCTAGCTGGGTGATCTTGCAACTTGTACCATGTCGGAGTTTGATTTTCCCCATAGGGTTTCATTGATCGTGTACTCTTGAGTATAGCTCGGGCTGAGAAGGTCGCAGCCATGGGAAAGTTGACAGTTAAGCCTATCTAGTGACAACCCATCATAGGCTAGCTGGGTGATCTTGCAACTTGTATCATGCCGGAGTTTGATTTTCACCATAGGGTTTCATTGATCGCTTACTCGGCAACTTGTATGAAGCAGGATTTCTACTTTCCCCTTAGCGCTTCATTGATCGTGTACTCTTGAGTGTAGCTCGGGCTGAGAATGACGCAGCCATGGGAAAGTTGACAGTTAAGCCTATCTAGTGACAGCCCATCATAGGCTAGCTGGGTGAGCTTGCAACTTGTACCATGTCGGAGTTTGATTTTCCCCATAGGGTTTCATTGATCGTGTACTCTTGAGTATAGCTCGGGCTGAGAAGGTCGCAGCCATGGGAAAGTTGACAGTTAAGCTTATCTAGTGACAACCCATCATGGGCTAGCTGGGTGATCTTGCAACTTGTATCATGCCGGAGTTTGATTTTCACCATAGGGTTTCATTGATCGCTTACTCGGCAACTTGTATGAAGCAGGATTTCTACTTTCCCCTTAGCGCTTCATTGATCGTGTACTCTTGAGTGTAGCTCGGGCTGAGAATGACGCAGCCATGGGAAAGTTGACAGTTAAGCCTATCTAGTGACAGCCCATCATAGGCTAGCTGGGTGATCTTGCAACTTGTACCATGTCGGAGTTTGATTTTCCCCATAGGGTTTCATTGATCGTGTACTCTTGAGTATAGCTCGGGCTGAGAAGGTCGCAGCCATGGGAAAGTTGACAGTTAAGCCTATCTAGTGACAACCCATCATAGGCTAGCTGGGTGATCTTGCAACTTGTATCATGCCGGAGTTGGATTTTCCCCATAGAGTTTCATTGATCGTTTACTCGGCAACTTCTATCAAGCAGGAGTTTAATTTTCCCCATAGCGCTTCATTGATCGTGTACTCTTGAGTGTAGCTCGGGCTGAGAACGACGCAGCCATGGGAAAGTTGACAGTTAAGCCTATCTAGTGACAGCCCATCATAGGCTAGCTGGGTGATCTTGCAACTTGTATCATGTCGGAGTTTGATTTTCCCCATAGGGTTTCATTGATCGTGTATTCTTGAGTGTAGCTCTGGCTGAGAAGGTCGCAGCCATGGGAAAGTTGACAGTTAAGCCTATCTAGTGACAGCCCATCATAGGCTAGCTGGGTGATCTTGCAACTTGTATCATGCCGGAGTTGGATTTTCCCCATAGAGTTTCATTGATCGTTTACTCGGCAACTTCTATCAAGCAGGAGTTTTATTTTCCCCATAGCGCTTCATTGATCGTGTACTCTTGAGTGTAGCTCGGGCTGAGAACGACGCAGCCATGGGAAAGTTGACAGTTAAGCCTATCTAGTGACAGCCCATCATAGGCTAGCTGGGTGATCTTGCAACTTGTATCATGTCGGAGTTTGATTTTCCCCATAGGGTTTCATTGATCGTGTATTCTTGAGTGTAGCTCTGGCTGAGAAGGTCGCAGCCATGGGAAAGTTGACAGTTAAGCCTATCTAGTGACAGCCCATCATAGGCTAGCTGGGTGATCTTGCAACTTGTATCATGTCGGAGTTTGATTTTCCCCATAGGGTTTCATTGATCGTGTATTCTTGAGTGTAGCTCTGGCTGAGAAGGTCGCAGCCATGGGAAAGTTGACAGTTAAGCCTATCTAGTGACAGCCCATCATAGGCTAGCTGGGTGATCTTGCAACTTGTATCATGTCGGAGTTTGATTTTCCCCATAGGGTTTCATTGATCGTGTATTCTTGAGTGTAGCTCGGGCTGAGAACGACGCAGCCATGGGAAAGTTGACAGTTAAGCCTATCTAGTGACAGCCCATCATAGGCTAGCTGGGTGATCTTGCAACTTGTATCATGTCGGAGTTTGATTTTCCCCATAGGGTTTCATTGATCGTGTATTCTTGAGTGTCGCTCTGGCTGAGAAGGTCCCAGCCATGGGAAAGTTGACAGTTAAGCCTATCTAGTGACAGCCCATCATAGGCTAGCTGGGTGATCTTGCAACTTGTATCATGCCGGAGTTGGATTTTCCCCATAGAGTTTCATTGATCGTTTACTCGGCAACTTCTATCAAGCAGGAGTTTCATTTTCCCCATAGCGCTTCATTGATCGTGTACTCTTGAGTGTAGCTCGGGCTGAGAACGACGCAGCCATGGGAAAGTTGACAGTTAAGCCTATCTAGTGACAGCCCATCATAGGCTAGCTGGGTGATCTTGCAACTTGTATCATGTCGGAGTTTGATTTTCCCCATAGGGTTTCATTGATCGTGTATTCTTGAGTGTAGCTCTGGCTGAGAAGGTCGCAGCCATGGGAAAGTTGACAGTTAAGCCTATCTAGTGACAGCCCATCATAGGCTAGCTGGGTGATCTTGCTACTTGTATCATGCCGGAGTTGGATTTTCCCCATAGAGTTTCATTGATCGTTTACTCGGCAACTTCTATCAAGCAGGAGTTTAATTTTCCCCATAGCGCTTCATTGATCGTGTACTCTTGAGTGTAGCTCGGGCTGAGAACGACGCAGCCATGGGAAAGTTGACAGTTAAGCCTATCTAGTGACAGCCCATCATAGGCTAGCTGGGTGATCTTGCAACTTGTATCATGTCGGAGTTTGATTTTCCCCATAGGGTTTCATTGATCGTGTATTCTTGAGTGTAGCTCTGGCTGAGAAGGTCGCAGCCATGGGAAAGTTGACAGTTAAGCCTATCTAGTGACAGCCCATCATAGGCTAGCTGGGTGATCTTGCAACTTGTATCATGTCGGAGTTTGATTTTCCCCATAGGGTTTCATTGATCGTGTATTCTTGAGTGTCGCTCTTGCTGAGAAGGTCCCAGCCATGGGAAAGTTGACAGTTAAGCCTATCTAGTGACAGCCCATCATAGGCTAGCTGGGTGATCTTGCAACTTGTATCATGCCGGAGTTGGATTTTCCCCATAGAGTTTCATTGATCGTTTACTCGGCAACTTCTATCAAGCAGGAGTTTAATTTTCCCCATAGCGCTTCATTGATCGTGTACTCTTGAGTGTAGCTCGGGCTGAGAACGACGCAGCCATGGGAAAGTTGACAGTTAAGCCTATCTAGTGACAGCCCATCATAGGCTAGCTGGGTGATCTTGCAACTTGTATCATGTCGGAGTTTGATTTTCCCCATAGGGTTTCATTGATCGTGTATTCTTGAGTGTAGCTCTGGCTGAGAAGGTCGCAGCCATGGGAAAGTTGACAGTTAAGCCTATCTAGTGACAGCCCATCATAGGCTAGCTGGGTGATCTTGCAACTTGTATCATGCCGGAGTTGGATTTTCCCCATAGAGTTTCATTGATCGTTTACTCGGCAACTTCTATCAAGCAGGAGTTTAATTTTCCCCATAGCGCTTCATTGATCGTGTACTCTTGAGTGTAGCTCGGGCTGAGAACGACGCAGCCATGGGAAAGTTGACAGTTAAGCCTATCTAGTGACAGCCCATCATAGGCTAGCTGGGTGATCTTGCAACTTGTATCATGTCGGAGTTTGATTTTCCCCATAGGGCTTCATTGATCGTGTATTCTTGAGTGTAGCTCTGGCTGAGAAGGTCCCAGCCATGGGAAAGTTGACAGTTAAGCCTTTCTAGTGACAGCCCATCATAGGCTAGCTGGGTGATCTTGCAACTTGTATCATGCCGGAGTTGGATTTTCCCCATAGAGTTTCATTGATCGTTTACTCGGCAACTTCTATCAAGCAGGAGTTTAATTTTCCCCATAGCGCTTCATTGATCGTGTACTCTTGAGTGTAGCTCGGGCTGAGAACGACGCAGCCATGGGAAAGTTGACAGTTAAGCCTATATAGTGACAGCCCATCATAGGCTAGCTGGGTGATCTTGCAACTTGTATCATGTCGGAGTTTGATTTTCCCCATAGGGTTTCATTGACCGTGTATTCTTGAGTGTAGCTCTGGCTGAGAAGGTCGCAGCCATGGGAAAGTTGACAGTTAAGCCTATCTAGTGACAGCCCATCATAGGCTAGCTGGGTGATCTTGCAATTTGTATCATGTCGGAGTTTGATTTTCCCCATAGGGTTTCATTGATCGTGTATTCTTGAGTGTAGCTCTGGCTGAGAAGGTCGCAGCCATGGGAAAGTTGACAGTTAAGCCTATCTAGTGACAGCCCATCATAGGCTAGCTGGGTGATCTTGCAACTTGTATCATGTCGGAGTTTGATTTTCCCCATAGGGTTTCATTGATCGTGTATTCTTGAGTGTCGCTCTGGCTGAGAAGGTCCCAGCCATGGGAAAGTTGACAGTTAAGCCTATCTAGTGACAGCCCATCATAGGCTAGCTGGGTGATCTTGCAACTTGTATCATGCCGGAGTTGGATTTTCCCCATAGAGTTTCATTGATCGTTTACTCGGCAACTTCTATCAAGCAGGAGTTTAATTTTCCCCATAGCGCTTCATTGATCGTGTACTCTTGAGTGTAGCTCGGGCTGAGAACGACGCAGCCATGGGAAAGTTGACAGTTAAGCCTATCTAGTGACAGCCCATCATAGGCTAGCTGGGTGATCTTGCAACTTGTATCATGTCGGAGTTTGATTTTCCCCATAGGGTTTCATTGATCGTGTATTCTTGAGTGTAGCTCTGGCTGAGAAGGTCGCAGCCATGGAAAAGTTGACAGTTAAGCCTATCTAGTGACAGCCCATCATAGGCTAGCTGGGTGATCTTGCAACTTGTATCATGCCGGAGTTGGATTTTCCCCATAGAGTTTCATTGATCGTTTACTCGGCAACTTCTATCAAGCAGGAGTTTAATTTTCCCCATAGCGCTTCATTGATCGTGTACTCTTGAGTGTAGCTCGGGCTGAGAACGACGCAGCCATGGGAAAGTTGACAGTTAAGCCTATCTAGTGACAGCCCATCATAGGCTAGTTGGGTGATCTTGCAACTTGTATCATGTCGGAGTTTGATTTTCCCCATAGGGTTTCATTGATCGTGTACTCTTGAGTATAGCTCGGGCTGAGAAGGTCGCAGCCATGGGAAAGTTGACAGTTAAGCCTATCTAGTGACAACCCATCATAGGCTAGCTGGGTGATCTTGCAACTTGTATCATGCCGGAGTTTGATTTTCACCATAGGGTTTCATTGATCGCTTACTCGGCAACTTGTATGAAGCAGGATTTCTACTTTCCCCTTAGCGCTTCATTGATCGTGTACTCTTGAGTGTAGCTCGGGCTGAGAATGACGCAGCCATGGGAAAGTTGACAGTTAAGCCTATCTAGTGACAGCCCATCATAGGCCAGCTGGGTGAGCTTGCAACTTGTACCATGTCGGAGTTTGATTTTCCCCATAGGGTTTCATTGATCGTGTGCTCTTGAGTGTAGCTCGGGCTGAGAAGGTCGCAGCCATGTGAAAGTTAACAGTTAAGCCTATCTAGTGACAACCCATCATAGGCTAGCTGGGTGATCTTGCAACTTGTATCATGCCGGAGTTTGATTTTCACCATAGGGTTTCATTGATCGCTTGCTCGGCAATTTGAATGAAGCAGGATTTCTACTTTCCCCTTAGCGCTTCATTGATCGTGTACTCTTGAGTGTAGCTCGGGCTGAGAATGACGCAGCCATGGGAAAGTTGACAGTTAAGCCTATCTAGTGACAGCCCATCATAGGCCAGCTGGGTGAGCTTGCAACTTGTACCATGTCGGAGTTTGATTTTCCCCATAGGGTTTCATTGATCGTGTGCTCTTGAGTGTAGCTCGGGCTGAGAAGGTCGCAGCCATGTGAAAGTTAACAGTTAAGCCTATCTAGTGACAACCCATCATAGGCTAGCTGGGTGATCTTGCAACTTGTATCATGCCGGAGTTTGATTTTCACCATAGGGTTTCATTGATCGCTTGCTCGGCAATTTGAATGAAGCAGGATTTCTACTTTCCCCTTAGCGCTTCATTGATCGTGTACTCTTGAGTGTAGCTCGGGCTGAGAATGACGCAGCCATGGGAAAGTTGACAGTTAAGCCTATCTAGTGACAGCCCATCATAGGCTAGCTGGGTGATCTTGCAACTTGTACCATGTCGGAGTTTGATTTTCCCCATAGGGTTTCATTGATCGTGTACTCTTGAGTATAGCTCGGGCTGAGAAGGTCGCAGCCATGGGAAAGTTGACAGTTAAGCCTATCTAGTGACAACCCATCATAGGCTAGCTGGGTGATCTTGCAACTTGTATCATGCCGGAGTTTGATTTTCACCATAGGGTTTCATTGATCGCTTGCTCGGCAATTTGAATGAAGCAGGATTTATACTTTCCCCTTAGCGCTTCATTGATCGTGTACTCTTGAGTGTAGCTCGGGCTGAGAATGACGCAGCCATGGGAAAGTTGACAGTTAAGCCTATCTAGTGACAGCCCATCATAGGCTAGCTGGGTGATCTTGCAACTTGTACCATGTCGAAGTTTGATTTTCCCCATAGGGTTTCATTGATCGTGTACTCTTGAGTATAGCTCGGGCTGAGAAGGTCGCAGCCATGGGAAAGTTGACAGTTAAGCCTATCTAGTGACAACCCATCATAGGCTAGCTGGGTGATCTTGCAACTTGTATCGTGCCGGAGTTTGATTTTCACCATAGGGTTTCATTGATCGCTTGCTCGGCAACTTGAATGAAGCAGGATTTCTACTTTCCCCTTAGCGCTTCATTGATCGTGTACTCTTGAGTGTAGATCGGGCTGAGAATGACGCAGCCATGGGAAAGTTGACAGTTAAGCCTATCTAGTGACAGCCCATCATAGGCCAGCTGGGTGAGCTTGCAACTTGTACCATGTCGGAGTTTGATTTTCCCCATAGGGTTTCATTGATCGTGTGCTCTTGAGTGTAGCTCGGGCTGAGAAGGTCGCAGCCATGTGAAAGTTAACAGTTAAGCCTATCTAGTGACAACCCATCATAGGCTAGCTGGGTGATCTTGCAACTTGTATCATGCCGGAGTTTGATTTTCACCATAGGGTTTCATTGATCGCTTGCTCGGCAATTTGAATGAAGCAGGATTTCTACTTTCCCCTTAGCGCTTCATTGATCGTGTACTCTTGAGTGTAGCTCGGGCTGAGAATGACGCAGCCATGGGAAAGTTGACAGTTAAGCCTATCTAGTGACAGCCCATCATAGGCTAGCTGGGTGATCTTGCAACTTGTACCATGTCGGAGTTTGATTTTCCCCATAGGGTTTCATTGATCGTGTACTCTTGAGTATAGCTCGGGCTGAGAAGGTCGCAGCCATGGGAAAGTTGACAGTTAAGCCTATCTAGTGACAACCCATCATAGGCTAGCTGGGTGATCTTGCAACTTGTATCATGCCGGAGTTTGATTTTCACCATAGGGTTTCATTGATCGCTTGCTCGGCAATTTGAATGAAGCAGGATTTATACTTTCCCCTTAGCGCTTCATTGATCGTGTACTCTTGAGTGTAGCTCGGGCTGAGAATGACGCAGCCATGGGAAAGTTGACAGTTAAGCCTATCTAGTGACAGCCCATCATAGGCTAGCTGGGTGATCTTGCAACTTGTACCATGTCGGAGTTTGATTTTCCCCATAGGGTTTCATTGATCGTGTACTCTTGAGTATAGCTCGGGCTGAGAAGGTCGCAGCCATGGGAAAGTTGACAGTTAAGCCTATCTAGTGACAACCCATCATAGGCTAGCTGGGTGATCTTGCAACTTGTACCATGTCGGAGTTTGATTTTCCCCATAGGGTTTCATTGATCGTGTACTCTTGAGTATAGCTCGGGCTGAGAAGGTCGCAGCCATGGGAAAGTTGACAGTTAAGCCTATCTAGTGACAACCCATCATAGGCTAGCTGGGTGATCTTGCAACTTGTATCATGACGGAGTTTGATTTTCACCATAGGGTTTCATTGATCGCTTACTCGGCAACTTGTATGAAGCAGGATTTCTACTTTCCCCTTAGCGCTTCATTGATCGTGTACTCTTGAGTGTAGCTCGGGCTGAGAATGACGCAGCCATGGGAAAGTTGACAGTTAAGCCTATCTAGTGACAGCCCATCATAGGCTAGCTGGGTGATCTTGCAATTTGTACCATGTCGGAGTTTGATTTTCCCCATAGGGTTTCATTGATCGTGTACTCTTGAGTATAGCTCGGGCTGAGAAGGTCGCAGCCATGGGAAAGTTGACAGTTAAGCCTATCTAGTGACAACCCATCATAGGCTAGCTGGGTGATCTTGCAACTTGTATCATGCCGGAGTTTGATTTTCACCATAGGGTTTCATTGATCGCTTACTCGGCAACTTGTATGAAGCAGGATTTCTACTTTCCCCTTAGCGCTTCATTGATCGTGTACTCTTGAGTGTAGCTCGGGCTGAGAATGACGCAGCCATGGGAAAGTTGACAGTTAAGCCTATCTAGTGACAGCCCATCATAGGCTAGCTGGGTGAGCTTGCAACTTGTACCATGTCGGAGTTTGATTTTCCCCATAGGGTTTCATTGATCGTGTACTCTTGAGTATAGCTCGGGCTGAGAAGGTCGCAGCCATGGGAAAGTTGACAGTTAAGCTTATCTAGTGACAACCCATCATGGGCTAGCTGGGTGATCTTGCAACTTGTATCATGCCGGAGTTTGATTTTCACCATAGGGTTTCATTGATCGCTTACTCGGCAACTTGTATGAAGCAGGATTTCTACTTTCCCCTTAGCGCTTCATTGATCGTGTACTCTTGAGTGTAGCTCGGGCTGAGAATGACGCAGCCATGGGAAAGTTGACAGTTAAGCCTATCTAGTGACAGCCCATCATAGGCTAGCTGGGTGATCTTGCAACTTGTACCATGTCGGAGTTTGATTTTCCCCATAGGGTTTCATTGATCGTGTACTCTTGAGTATAGCTCGGGCTGAGAAGGTCGCAGCCATGGGAAAGTTGACAGTTAAGCCTATCTAGTGACAACCCATCATAGGCTAGCTGGGTGATCTTGCAACTTGTATCATGCCGGAGTTTGATTTTCACCATAGGGTTTCATTGATCGCTTACTCGGCAACTTGTATGAAGCAGGATTTCTACTTTCCCCTTAGCGCTTCATTGATCGTGTACTCTTGAGTGTAGCTCGGGCTGAGAATGACGCAGCCATGGGAAAGTTGACAGCTAAGCCTATCTAGTGACAGCCCATCATAGGCTAGCTGGGTGATCTTGCAACTTGTACCATGTCGGAGTTTGATTTTCCCCATAGGGTTTCATTGATCGTGTACTCTTGAGTATAGCTCGGGCTGAGAAGGTCGCAGCCATGGGAAAGTTGACAGTTAAGCCTATCTAGTGACAACCCATCATAGGCTAGCTGGGTGATCTTGCAACTTGTATCATGCCGGAGTTTGATTTTCACCATAGGGTTTCATTGATCGCTTACTCGGCAACTTGTATGAAGCAGGATTTCTACTTTCCCCTTAGCGCTTCATTGATCGTGTACTCTTGAGTGTAGCTCGGGCTGAGAATGACGCAGCCATGGGAAAGTTGACAGTTAAGCCTATCTAGTGACAGCCCATCATAGGCCAGCTGGGTGAGCTTGCAACTTGTACCATGTCGGAGTTTGATTTTCCCCATAGGGTTTCATTGATCGTGTGCTCTTGAGTGTAGCTCGGGCTGAGAAGGTCGCAGCCATGTGAAAGTTAACAGTTAAGCCTATCTAGTGACAACCCATCATAGGCTAGCTGGGTGATCTTGCAACTTGTATCATGCCGGAGTTTGATTTTCACCATAGGGTTTCATTGATCGCTTGCTCGGCAATTTGAATGAAGCAGGATTTCTACTTTCCCCTTAGCGCTTCATTGATCGTGTACTCTTGAGTGTAGCTCGGGCTGAGAATGACGCAGCCATGGGAAAGTTGACAGTTAAGCCTATCTAGTGACAGCCCATCATAGGCTAGCTGGGTGATCTTGCAACTTGTACCATGTCGGAGTTTGATTTTCCCCATAGGGTTTCATTGATCGTGTACTCTTGAGTATAGCTCGGGCTGAGAAGGTCGCAGCCATGGGAAAGTTGACAGTTAAGCCTATCTAGTGACAACCCATCATAGGCTAGCTGGGTGATCTTGCAACTTGTATCATGCCGGAGTTTGATTTTCACCATAGGGTTTCATTGATCGCTTACTCGGCAACTTGTATGAAGCAGGATTTCAACTTTCCCCTTAGCGCTTCATTGATCGTGTACTCTTGAGTGTAGCTCGGGCTGAGAATGACGCAGCCATGGGAAAGTTGACAGTTAAGCCTATCTAGTGACAGCCCATCATAGGCCAGCTGGGTGAGCTTGCAACTTGTACCATGTCGGAGTTTGATTTTCCCCATAGGGTTTCATTGATCGTGTGCTCTTGAGTGTAGCTCGGGCTGAGAAGGTCGCAGCCATGTGAAAGTTAACAGTTAAGCCTATCTAGTGACAACCCATCATAGGCTAGCTGGGTGATCTTGCAACTTGTATCATGCCGGAGTTTGATTTTCACCATAGGGTTTCATTGATCGCTTGCTCGGCAATTTGAATGAAGCAGGATTTATACTTTCCCCTTAGCGCTTCATTGATCGTGTACTCTTGAGTGTAGCTCGGGCTGAGAATGACGCAGCCATGGGAAAGTTGACAGTTAAGCCTATCTAGTGACAACCCATCATAGGCTAGCTGGGTGATCTTGCAACTTGTATCATGCCGGAGTTTGATTTTCACCATAGGGTTTCATTGATCGCTTACTCGGCAACTTGTATGAAGCAGGATTTCTACTTTCCCCTTAGCGCTTCATTGATCGTGTACTCTTGAGTGTAGCTCGGGCTGAGAATGACGCAGCCATGGGAAAGTTGACAGTTAAGCCTATCTAGTGACAGCCCATCATAGGCCAGCTGGGTGAGCTTGCAACTTGTACCATGTCGGAGTTTGATTTTCCCCATAGGGTTTCATTGATCGTGTGCTCTTGAGTGTAGCTCGGGCTGAGAAGGTCGCAGCCATGTGAAAGTTAACAGTTAAGCCTATCTAGTGACAACCCATCATAGGCTAGCTGGGTGATCTTGCAACTTGTATCATGCCGGAGTTTGATTTTCACCATAGGGTTTCATTGATCGCTTGCTCGGCAATTTGAATGAAGCAGGATTTATACTTTCCCCTTAGCGCTTCATTGATCGTGTACTCTTGAGTGTAGCTCGGGCTGAGAATGACGCAGCCATGGGAAAGTTGACAGTTAAGCCTATCTAGTGACAGCCCATCATAGGCTAGCTGGGTGATCTTGCAACTTGTACCATGTCGGAGTTTGATTTTCCCCATAGGGTTTCATTGATCGTGTACTCTTGAGTATAGCTCGGGCTGAGAAGGTCGCAGCCATGGGAAAGTTGACAGTTAAGCCTATCTAGTGACAACCCATCATAGGCTAGCTGGGTGATCTTGCAACTTGTATCGTGCCGGAGTTTGATTTTCACCATAGGGTTTCATTGATCGCTTGCTCGGCAACTTGAATGAAGCAGGATTTCTACTTTCCCCTTAGCGCTTCATTGATCGTGTACTCTTGAGTGTAGATCGGGCTGAGAATGTCGCAACCATGGGAAAGTTGACAGTTAAGCCTATCTAGTGACAGCCCATCATAGGCTAGCTGGGTGATCTTGCAACTTGTACCATGTCGGAGTTTGATTTTCCCCATAGGGTTTCATTGATCGTGTACTCTTGAGTGTAGATCGGGCTGAGAATGTCGCAACCATGGGAAAGTTAACAGTTAAGCCTATCTAGTGACAACCCATCATAGGCTAGCTGGGTGATCTTGCAACTTGTATCATGCCGGAGTTTGATTTTCACCATAGGGTTTCATTGATCGCTTACTCGGCAACTTGTATGAAGCAGGATTTCTACTTTCCCCTTAGCGCTTCATTGATCGTGTACTCTTGAGTGTAGCTCGGGCTGAGAATGACGCAGCCATGGGAAAGTTGACAGTTAAGCCTATCTAGTGACAGCCCATCATAGGCTAGCTGGGTGATCTTGCAACTTGTACCATGTCGGAGTTTGATTTTCCCCATAGGGTTTCATTGATCGTGTACTCTTGAGTATAGCTCGGGCTGAGAAGGTCGCAGCCATGGGAAAGTTGACAGTTAAGCCTATCTAGTGACAACCCATCATAGGCTAGCTGGGTGATCTTGCAACTTGTATCATGCCGGAGTTTGATTTTCACCATAGGGTTTCATTGATCGCTTACTCGGCAACTTGTATGAAGCAGGATTTCTACTTTCCCCTTAGCGCTTCATTGATCGTGTACTCTTGAGTGTAGCTCGGGCTGAGAATGACGCAGCCATGGGAAAGTTGACAGTTAAGCCTATCTAGTGACAGCCCATCATAGGCTAGCTGGGTGAGCTTGCAACTTGTACCATGTCGGAGTTTGATTTTCCCCATAGGGTTTCATTGATCGTGTACTCTTGAGTATAGCTCGGGCTGAGAAGGTCGCAGCCATGGGAAAGTTGACAGTTAAGCTTATCTAGTGACAACCCATCATGGGCTAGCTGGGTGATCTTGCAACTTGTATCATGCCGGAGTTTGATTTTCACCATAGGGTTTCATTGATCGCTTACTCGGCAACTTGTATGAAGCAGGATTTCTACTTTCCCCTTAGCGCTTCATTGATCGTGTACTCTTGAGTGTAGCTCGGGCTGAGAATGACGCAGCCATGGGAAAGTTGACAGTTAAGCCTATCTAGTGACAGCCCATCATAGGCTAGCTGGGTGATCTTGCAACTTGTACCATGTCGAAGTTTGATTTTCCCCATAGGGTTTCATTGATCGTGTACTCTTGAGTATAGCTCGGGCTGAGAAGGTCGCAGCCATGGGAAAGTTGACAGTTAAGCCTATCTAGTGACAGCCCATCATAGGCCAGCTGGGTGAGCTTGCAACTTGTACCATGTCGGAGTTTGATTTTCCCCATAGGGTTTCATTGATCGTGTGCTCTTGAGTGTAGCTCGGGCTGAGAAGGTCGCAGCCATGTGAAAGTTAACAGTTAAGCCTATCTAGTGACAACCCATCATAGGCTAGCTGGGTGATCTTGCAACTTGTATCATGCCGGAGTTTGATTTTCACCATAGGGTTTCATTGATCGCTTGCTCGGCAATTTGAATGAAGCAGGATTTCTACTTTCCCCTTAGCGCTTCATTGATCGTGTACTCTTGAGTGTAGCTCGGGCTGAGAATGACGCAGCCATGGGAAAGTTGACAGTTAAGCCTATCTAGTGACAGCCCATCATAGGCTAGCTGGGTGATCTTGCAACTTGTACCATGTCGGAGTTTGATTTTCCCCATAGGGTTTCATTGATCGTGTACTCTTGAGTATAGCTCGGGCTGAGAAGGTCGCAGCCATGGGAAAGTTGACAGTTAAGCCTATCTAGTGACAACCCATCATAGGCTAGCTGGGTGATCTTGCAACTTGTATCATGCCGGAGTTTGATTTTCACCATAGGGTTTCATTGATCGCTTGCTCGGCAATTTGAATGAAGCAGGATTTATACTTTCCCCTTAGCGCTTCATTGATCGTGTACTCTTGAGTGTAGCTCGGGCTGAGAATGACGCAGCCATGGGAAAGTTGACAGTTAAGCCTATCTAGTGACAGCCCATCATAGGCTAGCTGGGTGATCTTGCAACTTGTACCATGTCGGAGTTTGATTTTCCCCATAGGGTTTCATTGATCGTGTACTCTTGAGTATAGCTCGGGCTGAGAAGGTCGCAGCCATGGGAAAGTTGACAGTTAAGCCTATCTAGTGACAACCCATCATAGGCTAGCTGGGTGATCTTGCAACTTGTACCATGTCGGAGTTTGATTTTCCCCATAGGGTTTCATTGATCGTGTACTCTTGAGTATAGCTCGGGCTGAGAAGGTCGCAGCCATGGGAAAGTTGACAGTTAAGCCTATCTAGTGACAACCCATCATAGGCTAGCTGGGTGATCTTGCAACTTGTATCATGACGGAGTTTGATTTTCACCATAGGGTTTCATTGATCGCTTACTCGGCAACTTGTATGAAGCAGGATTTCTACTTTCCCCTTAGCGCTTCATTGATCGTGTACTCTTGAGTGTAGCTCGGGCTGAGAATGACGCAGCCATGGGAAAGTTGACAGTTAAGCCTATCTAGTGACAGCCCATCATAGGCTAGCTGGGTGAGCTTGCAACTTGTACCATGTCGGAGTTTGATTTTCCCCATAGGGTTTCATTGATCGTGTACTCTTGAGTATAGCTCGGGCTGAGAAGGTCGCAGCCATGGGAAAGTTGACAGTTAAGCTTATCTAGTGACAACCCATCATGGGCTAGCTGGGTGATCTTGCAACTTGTATCATGCCGGAGTTTGATTTTCACCATAGGGTTTCATTGATCGCTTACTCGGCAACTTGTATGAAGCAGGATTTCTACTTTCCCCTTAGCGCTTCATTGATCGTGTACTCTTGAGTGTAGCTCGGGCTGAGAATGACGCAGCCATGGGAAAGTTGACAGTTAAGCCTATCTAGTGACAGCCCATCATAGGCTAGCTGGGTGATCTTGCAACTTGTACCATGTCGGAGTTTGATTTTCCCCATAGGGTTTCATTGATCGTGTACTCTTGAGTATAGCTCGGGCTGAGAAGGTCGCAGCCATGGGAAAGTTGACAGTTAAGCCTATCTAGTGACAACCCATCATAGGCTAGCTGGGTGATCTTGCAACTTGTATCATGCCGGAGTTTGATTTTCACCATAGGGTTTCATTGATCGCTTACTCGGCAACTTGTATGAAGCAGGATTTCTACTTTCCCCTTAGCGCTTCATTGATCGTGTACTCTTGAGTGTAGCTCGGGCTGAGAATGACGCAGCCATGGGAAAGTTGACAGTTAAGCCTATCTAGTGACAGCCCATCATAGGCTAGCTGGGTGATCTTGCAACTTGTACCATGTCGGAGTTTGATTTTCCCCATAGGGTTTCATTGATCGTGTACTCTTGAGTATAGCTCGGGCTGAGAAGGTCGCAGCCATGGGAAAGTTGACAGTTAAGCCTATTTAGTGACAACCCATCATAGGCTAGCTGGGTGATCTTGCAACTTGTATCATGCCGGAGTTTGATTTTCACCATAGGGTTTCATTGATCGCTTACTCGGCAACTTGTATGAAGCAGGATTTCTACTTTCCCCTTAGCGCTTCATTGATCGTGTACTCTTGAGTGTAGCTCGGGCTGAGAATGACGCAGCCATGGGAAAGTTGACAGTTAAGCCTATCTAGTGACAGCCCATCATAGGCCAGCTGGGTGAGCTTGCAACTTGTACCATGTCGGAGTTTGATTTTCCCCATAGGGTTTCATTGATCGTGTGCTCTTGAGTGTAGCTCGGGCTGAGAAGGTCGCAGCCATGTGAAAGTTAACAGTTAAGCCTATCTAGTGACAACCCATCATAGGCTAGCTGGGTGATCTTGCAACTTGTATCATGCCGGAGTTTGATTTTCACCATAGGGTTTCATTGATCGCTTGCTCGGCAATTTGAATGAAGCAGGATTTCTACTTTCCCCTTAGCGCTTCATTGATCGTGTACTCTTGAGTGTAGCTCGGGCTGAGAATGACGCAGCCATGGGAAAGTTGACAGTTAAGCCTATCTAGTGACAGCCCATCATAGGCTAGCTGGGTGATCTTGCAACTTGTACCATGTCGGAGTTTGATTTTCCCCATAGGGTTTCATTGATCGTGTACTCTTGAGTATAGCTCGGGCTGAGAAGGTCGCAGCCATGGGAAAGTTGACAGTTAAGCCTATCTAGTGACAACCCATCATAGGCTAGCTGGGTGATCTTGCAACTTGTATCATGCCGGAGTTTGATTTTCACCATAGGGTTTCATTGATCGCTTACTCGGCAACTTGTATGAAGCAGGATTTCTACTTTCCCCTTAGCGCTTCATTGATCGTGTACTCTTGAGTGTAGCTCGGGCTGAGAATGACGCAGCCATGGGAAAGTTGACAGTTAAGCCTATCTAGTGACAGCCCATCATAGGCCAGCTGGGTGAGCTTGCAACTTGTACCATGTCGGAGTTTGATTTTCCCCATAGGGTTTCATTGATCGTGTGCTCTTGAGTGTAGCTCGGGCTGAGAAGGTCGCAGCCATGTGAAAGTTAACAGTTAAGCCTATCTAGTGACAACCCATCATAGGCTAGCTGGGTGATCTTGCAACTTGTATCATGCCGGAGTTTGATTTTCACCATAGGGTTTCATTGATCGCTTGCTCGGCAATTTGAATGAAGCAGGATTTATACTTTCCCCTTAGCGCTTCATTGATCGTGTACTCTTGAGTGTAGCTCGGGCTGAGAATGACGCAGCCATGGGAAAGTTGACAGTTAAGCCTATCTAGTGACAGCCCATCATAGGCTAGCTGGGTGATCTTGCAACTTGTACCATGTCGGAGTTTGATTTTCCCCATAGGGTTTCATTGATCGTGTACTCTTGAGTATAGCTCGGGCTGAGAAGGTCGCAGCCATGGGAAAGTTGACAGTTAAGCCTATCTAGTGACAACCCATCATAGGCTAGCTGGGTGATCTTGCAACTTGTATCGTGCCGGAGTTTGATTTTCACCATAGGGTTTCATTGATCGCTTGCTCGGCAACTTGAATGAAGCAGGATTTCTACTTTCCCCTTAGCGCTTCATTGATCGTGTACTCTTGAGTGTAGATCGGGCTGAGAATGTCGCAACCATGGGAAAGTTGACAGTTAAGCCTATCTAGTGACAGCCCATCATAGGCTAGCTGGGTGATCTTGCAACTTGTACCATGTCGGAGTTTGATTTTCCCCATAGGGTTTCATTGATCGTGTACTCTTGAGTATAGCTCGGGCTGAGAAGGTCGCAGCCATGGGAAAGTTGACAGTTAAGCCTATCTAGTGACAACCCATCATA
>NW_027439845.1:0-42927 GCF_031893055.1 Leptodactylus fuscus
TCACACTATATACTGTATACTGTAAGAGCGGTCACACTATATACTGTATACTGTAAGAGAGGTCACACTATATACTGTATACTGTAAGAGCGGTCACACTATATACTGTATACTGTAAGAGAGGTCACACTATATACTGTATACTGTAAGAGCGGTCACACTATATACTGTATACTGTAAGAGCGGTCACACTATATACTGTATACTGTAAGAGCGGTCACACTATATACTGTATACTGTAAGAGAGGTCACACTATATACTGTATACTGTAAGAGCGATCACACTATATACTGTATACTGTAAGAGAGGTCACACTATATACTGTATACTGTAAGAGCGGTCACACTATATACTGTATACTGTAAGAGCGGTCACACTATATACTGTATACTGTAAGAGCGGTCACACTATATACTGTATACTGTAAGAGCGGTCACACTATATACTGTATACTGTAAGAGAGGTCACACTATATACTGTATACTGTAAGAGCGGTCACACTATATACTGTATACTGTAAGAGAGGTCACACTATATACTGTATACTGTAAGAGAGGTCACACTATATACTGTATACTGTAAGAGAGGTCACACTATATACTGTATACTGTAAGAGCGGTCACACTATATACTGTGTACTGTAAGAGAGGTCACACTATATACTGTATACTGTAAGAGAGGTCACACTATATACTGTATACTGTAAGAGCGGTCACACTATATACTGTATACTGTAAGAGAGGTCACACTATATACTGTATACTGTAAGAGCGGTCACACTATATACTGTATACTGTAAGAGAGGTCACACTATATACTGTATACTGTAAGAGCGATCACACTATATACTGTATACTGTAAGAGAGGTCACACTATATACTGTATACTGTAAGAGCGGTCACACTATATACTGTATACTGTAAGAGAGGTCACACTATATTCTGTATACTGTAAGAGAGGTCACACTATATACTGTATACTGTAAGAGCGGTCACACTATATACTGTATACTGTAAGAGAGGTCACACTATATACTGTATACTGTAAGAGCGGTCACACTATATACTGTATACTGTAAGAGCGGTCACACTATATACTGTATACTGTAAGAGAGGTCACACTATATACTGTATACTGTAAGAGCGGTCACACTATATACTGTATACTGTAAGAGAGGTCACACTATATACTGTATACTGTAAGAGAGGTCACACTATATACTGTATACTGTAAGAGAGGTCACACTTGTATACTGTATACTGTAAGAGCGATCACACTATATACTGTATACTGTAAGAGCGTTCACACTATATACTGTATACTGTAAGAGAGGTCACACTATATACTGTATACTGTAAGAGCGATCACACTATATACTGTATACTGTAAGAGCGTTCACACTATATACTGTATAGTGTAAGAGAGGTCACACTATATACTGTATACTGTAAGAGAGGTCACACTATATACTGTATACTGTAAGAGCGGTCACACTATATACTGTATACTGTAAGAGCGGTCACACTATATACTGTATACTGTAAGAGCGGTCACACTATATACTGTATACTGTAAGAGAGGTCACACTATATACTGTATACTGTAAGAGAGGTCACACTATATACTGTATACTGTAAGAGCGTTCACACTATATACTATATACTGTAAGAGCGGTCACACTATATACTGTATACTGTAAGAGCGATCACACTATATACTGTATACTGTAAGAGCGTTCACACTATATACTGTATACTGTAAGAGCGGTCACACTATATACTGTATACTGTAAGAGCGATCACACTATATACTGTATACTGTAAGAGCGTTCACACTATATACTGTATACTGTAAGAGAGGTCACACTATATACTGTATACTGTAAGAGAGGTCACACTATATACTGTATACTGTAAGAGCGGTCACACTATATACTGTATACTGTAAGAGCGGTCACACTATATACTGTATACTGTAAGAGCGGTCACACTATATACTGTATACTGTAAGAGAGGTCACACTATATACTGTATACTGTAAGAGCGGTCACACTATATACTGTATACTGTAAGAGCGGTCACACTATATACTGTATACTGTAAGAGCGGTCACACTATATACTGTATACTGTAAGAGAGGTCACACTATATACTGTATACTGTAAGAGCGGTCACACTATATACTGTATACTGTAAGAGCGGTCACACTATATACTGTATACTGTAAGAGCGGTCACACTATATACTGTATACTGTAAGAGAGGTCACACTATATACTGTATACTGTAAGAGAGGTCACACTATATACTGTATACTGTAAGAGCGGTCACACTATATACTGTATACTGTAAGAGCGGTCACACTATATACTGTATACTGTAAGAGCGGTCACACTATATTCTGTATACTGTAAGAGAGGTCACACTATATACTGTATACTGTAAGAGCGGTCACACTATATACTGTATACTGTAAGAGAGGTCACACTATATACTGTATACTGTAAGAGAGGTCACACTATATTCTGTATACTGTAAGAGCGGTCACACTATATACTGTAAGAGCGGTCACACTATATACTGTATACTGTAAGAGAGGTCACACTATATACTGTATACTGTAAGAGCGATCACACTATATACTGTATACTGTAAGAGCGATCACACTATATACTGTAAGAGCGGTCACACTATATACTGTATACTGTAAGAGCGGTCACACTATATACTGTATACTGTAAGAGCGATCACACTATATACTGTATACTGTAAGAGCGATCACACTATATACTGTATACTGTAAGAGAGGTCACACTATATACTGTATACTGTAAGAGCGATCACACTATATACTGTATACTGTAAGAGAGGTCACACTATATACTGTATACTGTAAGAGCGATCACACTATATACTGTATACTGTAAGAGAGGTCACACTATATACTGTATACTGTAAGAGAGGTCACACTATATACTGTATACTGTAAGAGAGGTCACACTATATACTGTATACTGTAAGAGAGGTCACACTATATACTGTATACTGTAAGAGAGGTCACACTATATACTGTATACTGTAAGAGCGGTCACACTATATTCTGTATACTGTAAGAGTGGTCACACTATATACTGTAAGAGCGGTCACACTATATACTGTATACTGTAAGAGCGGTCACACTATATACTGTATACTGTAAGAGCGGTCACACTATATACTGTATACTGTAAGAGCGGTCACACTATATACTGTATACTGTAAGAGCGGTCACACTATATACTGTATACTGTAAGAGCGGTCACACTATATACTGTATACTGTAAGAGAGGTCACACTATATACTGTATACTGTAAGAGAGGTCACATTATATACTGTATACTGTAAGAGAGGTCACACTATATACTGTATACTGTAAGAGAGGTCACACTATATACTGTATACTGTAAGAGAGGTCACACTATATACTGTATACTGTAAGAGAGGTCACACTATATACTGTATACTGTAAGAGCGTTCACACTATATACTGTATACTGTAAGAGCGGTCACACTATATACTGTATACTGTAAGAGCGGTCACACTATGGACAGTCTACTGTAAGAGCGGTCACACTATATACTGTATACTGTAAGAGAGGTCACACTATATACTGTATACTGTAAGAGCGGTCACACTATATACTGTATACTGTAAGAGCGGTCACACTATATACTGTATACTGTAAGAGAGGTCACATTATATACTGTATACTGTAAGAGAGGTCACACTATATACTGTATACTGTAAGAGCGGTCACACTATATACTGTATACTGTAAGAGCGGTCACACTATATACTGTATACTGTAAGAGAGGTCACACTATATACTGTATACTGTAAGAGAGGTCACACTATATACTGTATACTGTAAGAGAGGTCACACTATATACTGTATACTGTAAGAGCGGTCACACTATATACTGTATACTGTAAGAGCGGTCACACTATATACTGTATACTGTAAGAGAGGTCACACTATATACTGTATACTGTAAGAGGGGTCACACTATATACTGTATACTGTAAGAGAGGTCACACTATATACTGTATACTGTAAGAGCGTTCACACTATATACTGTATACTGTAAGAGCGGTCACACTATATACTGTATACTGTAAGAGAGGTCACACTATATACTGTATACTGTAAGAGCGGTCACACTATATACTGTATACTGTAAGAGCGGTCACACTATATACTGTATACTGTAAGAGAGGTCACACTATATACTGTATACTGTAAGAGCGGTCACACTATATACTGTATACTGTAAGAGAGGTCACACTATATACTGTATACTGTAAGAGCGGTCACACTATATACTGTATACTGTAAGAGAGGTCACACTATATACTGTATACTGTAAGAGCGGTCACACTATATTCTGTATACTGTAAGAGCGGTCACACTATATACTGTATACTGTAAGAGAGGTCACACTATATACTGTATACTGTAAGAACGGTCACACTATATACTGTATACTGTAAGAGCGGTCACACTATATACTGTATACTGTAAGAGAGGTCACACTATATACTGTATACTGTAAGAGAGGTCACACTATATACTGTATACTGTAAGAGCGGTCACACTATATACTGTATACTGTAAGAACGGTCACACTATATACTGTATACTGTAAGAGCGGTCACACTATATACTGTATACTGTAAGAGCGATCACACTATATACTGTAAGAGAGGTCACACTATATACTGTATACTGTAAGAGAGGTCACACTATATACTGTATACTGTAACAGAGGTCACACTATATTCTGTATACTGTAAGAGAGGTCACACTATATACTGTATACTGTAAGAGAGGTCACACTATATACTGTATACTGTAAGAGAGGTCACACTATATACTGTATACTGTAAGAGCGGTCACACTATATACTGTAAGAGAGGTCACACTATATACTGTATACTGTAAGAGAGGTCACACTATATACTGTATACTGTAAGAGCGTTCACACTATATACTGTATACTGTAAGAGCGGTCACACTATATACTGTATACTGTAAGAGCGTTCACACTATATACTGTATACTGTAAGAGCGGTCACACTATATACTGTATACTGTAAGAGCGGTCACACTATATACTGTATACTGTAAGAGCGGTCACACTATATACTGTATACTGTAAGAGGTCACACTATATACTGTATACTGTAAGAGAGGTCACACTATATACTGTATACTGTAAGAGCGGTCACACTATATACTGTATACTGTAAGAGCGGTCACACTATATACTGTAAGAGAGGTCACACTATATACTGTATACTGTAAGAGCGGTCACACTATATACTGTATACTGTAAGAGAGGTCACACTATATACTGTATACTGTAAGAGCGGTCACACTATATACTGTATACTGTAAGAGCAGTCACACTATATACTGTATACTGTAAGAGAGGTCACACTATATACTGTATACTGTAAGAGAGGTCACACTATATACTGTATACTGTAAGAGCGGTCACACTATATACTGTATACTGTAAGAGAGGTCACACTATATACTGTATACTGTAAGAGAGGTCACACTATATACTGTATACTGTAAGAGCGGTCACACTATATACTGTATACTGTAAGAGCGGTCACACTATATACTGTAAGAGAGGTCACACTATATACTGTATACTGTAAGAGCGGTCACACTATATACTGTAAGAGAGGTCACACTATATACTGTATACTGTAAGAGCGGTCACACTATATACTGTATTCTTTAAGAGCGGTCACACTATATACTGTATACTGTAAGAGCGGTCACACTATATACTGTATACTGTAAGAGCGGTCACACTATATACTGTATTCTGTAAGAGCGGTCACACTATATACTGTATACTGTAAGAGAGGTCACACTATATACTGTATACTGTATGAGAGGTCACACTATATACTGTATACTGTAAGAGAGGTCACACTATATACTGTAAGAGAGGTCACACTATATACTGTATACTGTAAGAGCGGTCACACTATATACTGTATACTGTAAGAGCGGTCACACTATATACTGTAAGAGAGGTCACACTATATACTGTATACTGTAAGAGCGGTCACACTATATACTGTATACTGTAAGAGCGGTCACACTATATACTGTATACTGTAAGAGCGGTCACACTATATACTGTATACTGTAAGAGAGGTCACACTATATACTGTATACTGTAAGAGCGATCACACTATATACTGTATACTGTAAGAGAGGTCACACTATATACTGTATACTGTAAGAGCGGTCACACTATATACTGTATACTGTAAGAGAGGTCACACTATATACTGTATACTGTAAGAGCGGTCACACTATATACTGTATACTGTAAGAGCGATCACACTATATACTGTATACTGTAAGAGAGGTCACACTATATACTGTATACTGTAAGAGAGGTCACACTATATACTGTATACTGTAAGAGAGGTCACACTATATACTGTATACTGTAAGAGAGGTCACACTATATACTGTATACTGTAAGAGAGGTCACACTATATACTGTATACTGTAAGAGCGGTCACACTATATACTGTATACTGTAAGAGCGGTCACACTATATACTGTATACTGTAAGAGCGGTCACACTATATACTGTATACTGTAAGAGAGGTCACACTATATACTGTATACTGTAAGAGCGGTCACACTATATACTGTATACTGTAAGAGAGGTCACACTATATACTGTATACTGTAAGAGAGGTCACACTATATACTGTATACTGTAAGAGCGATCACACTATATACTGTATACTGTAAGAGCGATCACACTATATACTGTATACTGTAAGAGAGGTCACACTATATACTGTATACTGTAAGAGCGGTCACACTATATACTGTATACTGTAAGAGAGGTCACACTATATACTGTATACTGTAAGAGAGGTCACACTATATACTGTATACTGTAAGAGCGGTCACACTATATACTGTATACTGTAAGAGCGGTCACACTATATACTGTATACTGTAAGAGCGGTCACACTATATACTGTATACTGTAAGAGAGGTCACACTATATACTGTATACTGTAAGAGCGGTCACACTATATACTGTATACTGTAAGAGAGGTCACACTATATACTGTATACTGTAAGAGAGGTCACACTATATACTGTATACTGTAAGAGCGATCACACTATATACTGTATACTGTAAGAGAGGTCACACTATATACTGTATACTGTAAGAGAGGTCACACTATATACTGTATACTGTAAGAGGGGTCACACTATATACTGTATACTGTAAGAGAGGTCACACTATATACTGTATACTGTAAGAGCGGTCACACTATATACTGTATACTGTAAGAGCGGTCACACTATATACTGTATACTGTAAGAGCGGTCACACTATATACTGTATACTGTAAGAGAGGTCACACTATATACTGTATACTGTAAGAGAGGTCACACTATATACTGTATACTGTAAGAGAGGTCACACTATATACTGTATACTGTAAGAGAGGTCACACTATATACTGTATACTGTAAGAGCGGTCACACTATATACTGTATACTGTAAGAGCGGTCACACTATATACTGTATACTGTAAGAGAGGTCACACTATATACTGTATACTGTAAGAGAGGTCACACTATATACTGTATACTGTAAGAGAGGTCACACTATATACTGTATACTGTAAGAGAGGTCACACTGTATACTGTATACTGTAAGAGAGGTCACACTATATTCTGTAAGAGAGGTCACACTATATACTGTATACTGTAAGAGAGGTCACACTATATACTGTAAGAGAGGTCACACTATATACTGTATACTGTAAGAGAGGTCACACTATATACTGTATACTGTAAGAGCGTTCACACTATATACTGTATACTGTAAGAGAGGTCACACTATATACTGTATACTGTAAGAGCGGTCACACTATATACTGTATACTGTAAGAGAGGTCACACTATATACTGTATACTGTAAGAGAGGTCACACTATATACTGTATACTGTAAGAGAGGTCACACTGTATACTGTATACTGTAAGAGAGGTCACACTATATTCTGTATACTGTAAGAGCGGTCACACTATATACTGTAAGAGAGGTCACACTATATACTGTATACTGTAAGAGAAGTCACACTATATACTGTATACTGTAAGAGCATTTACACTATATACTGTATACTGTAAGAGCGGTCACACTATATACTGTATACTGTAAGAGAGGTCACACTATATACTGTATACTGTAAGAGAGGTCACACTATATACTGTATACTGTAAGAGAGGTCACACTGTATACTGTAAGAGCGGTTACACTATATACTGTATACTGTAAGAACGGTCACACTATATACTGTAAGAGAGGTCACACTATATACTGTATACTGTAAGAGGTCACACTATATACTGTATACTGTAAGAGGTCACACTATATTCTGTATACTGTAAGAGCGGTCACACTATATACTGTAAGAGAGGTCACACTATATACTGTATACTGTAAGAGAGGTCACACTATATACTGTATACTGTAAGAGCGTTCACACTATATACTGTATACTGTAAGAGCGGTCACACTATATACTGTATACTGTAAGAGAGGTCACACTATATACTGTATACTGTAAGAGAGGTCACACTATATACTGTATACTGTAAGAGAGGTCACACTGTATACTGTATACTGTAAGAGAGGTCACACTATATTCTGTATACTGTAAGAGCGGTCACACTATATACTGTAAGAGAGGTCACACTATATACTGTATACTGTAAGAGCGGTCACACTATATACTGTATACTGTAAGAGCGGTCACACTATATACTGTATACTGTAAGAGAGGTCACACTATATACTGTATACTGTAAGAGAGGTCACACTGTATACTGTATACTGTAAGAGCGGTCACACTATATACTGTATACTGTAAGAGAGGTCACACTATATACTGTATACTGTAAGAGAGGTCACACTATATACTGTATACTGTAAGAGAGGTCACACTATATACTGTATACTGTAAGAGAGGTCACACTATATACTGTATACTGTAAGAGAGGTCACGCTATATACTGTATACTGTAAGAGCGGTCACACTATATACTGTATACTGTAAGAGCGGTCACACTATATACTGTATACTGTAAGAGCGGTCACACTATATACTGTATACTGTAAGAGCGATCACACTATATACTGTATACTGTAAGAGAGGTCACACTATATACTGTATACTGTAAGAGCGGTCACACTATATACTGTATACTGTAAGAGGGGTCACACTATATACTGTATACTGTAAGAGAGGTCACACTATATACTGTATACTGTAAGAGGTCACACTATATACTGTATACTGTAAGAGGTCACACTATATTCTGTATACTGTAAGAGCGGTCACACTATATACTGTAAGAGAGGTCACACTATATACTGTATACTGTAAGAGAGGTCACACTATATACTGTATACTGTAAGAGCGTTCACACTATATACTGTATACTGTAAGAGCGGTCACACTATATACTGTATACTGTAAGAGAGGTCACACTATATACTGTATACTGTAAGAGAGGTCACACTATATACTGTATACTGTAAGAGCGATCACACTATATACTGTATACTGTAAGAGCGGTCACACTATATACTGTATACTGTAAGAGGGGTCACACTATATACTGTATACTGTAAGAGAGGTCACACTATATACTGTATACTGTAAGAGAGGTCACACTATATACTGTATACTGTAAGAGCGATCACACTATATACTGTATACTGTAAGAGAGGTCACACTATATACTGTAAGAGAGGTCACACTATATACTGTATACTGTAAGGGCGGTCACACTATATACTGTATACTGTAAGAGGGGTCACACTGTATACTGTATACTGTAAGAGCGGTCACACTATATACTGTATACTGTAAGAGCGGTCACACTATATACTGTATACTGTAAGAGAGGTCTCACTATATACTGTATACTGTAAGAGCGATCACACTATATACTGTATACTGTAAGAGCGGTCACACTATATACTGTATACTGTAAGAGAGGTCACACTATATACTGTATACTGTAAGAGAGGTCACACTATATACTGTATACTGTAAGAGAGGTCACACTATATACTGTATACTGTAAGGGCGGTCACACTATATACTGTATACTGTAAGAGGGGTCACACTGTATACTGTATACTGTAAGAGCGGTCACACTATATACTGTATACTGTAAGAGCGGTCACACTATATACTGTATACTGTAAGAGAGGTCTCACTATATACTGTATACTGTAAGAGCGATCACACTATATACTGTATACTGTAAGAGCGGTCACACTATATACTGTATACTGTAAGAGAGGTCACACTATATACTGTATACTGTAAGAGAGGTCACACTATATACTGTATACTGTAAGAGAGGTCACACTATATACTGTATACTGTAAGGGCGGTCACACTATATACTGTATACTGTAAGAGGGGTCACACTGTATACTGTATACTGTAAGAGCGGTCACACTATATACTGTATACTGTAAGAGCGGTCACACTATATACTGTATACTGTAAGAGAGGTCACACTATATACTGTATACTGTAAGAGCGGTCACACTATATACTGTATACTGTAAGAGCGGTCACACTATATACTGTATACTGTAAGAGCGGTCACACTATATACTGTATACTGTAAGAGCGGTCACACTATATACTGTATACTGTAAGAGCGGTCACACTATATACTGTATACTGTAAGAGAGGTCACACTATATACTGTATACTGTAAGAGCGGTCACACTATATACTGTATACTGTAAGAGCGATCACACTATATACTGTATACTGTAAGAGCGTTCACACTATATACTGTATACTGTAAGAGCGGTCACACTATATACTGTATACTGTAAGATAGGTCACACTATATACTGTATACTGTAAGATAGGTCACACTATATACTGTATACTGTAAGAGCGGTCACACTATATACTGTATACTGTAAGATAGGTCACACTATATACTGTATACTGTAAGAGCGGTCACACTATATACTGTATACTGTAAGATAGGTCACACTATATACTGTATACTGTAAGAGAGGTCACACTATATACTGTATACTGTAAGAGGGGTCACACTGTATACTGTATATACTCTCGGTATATACGCTCCTCCTGACATCTTCCTCCTCCGCACACACCACAATCTGCGAGGGTCTCTCTCACCACAGCTGTCTGGAGGACTCTGGAGTCTCGGAGATGTTGCGATGCTGATGTTGGATCTGTCGCTCATTTCGTTCTTTCCTTGCTGTCGGTTTCCTGTAGAGATCGGAGACGATGGATCAGGAGAGATTTATATTAGAGGGAAATCCTCGGGGGCTTCGTCTTCAAGACATTTTATTCTCACAAGAACAAAACAGAAAACCACAAAAATCTCCAAAATATCTGTCAGCGGCGGAAACCAAATCTACAAGGAGAGAAAGAATTATTGTAACATTGTGTCATCACCCTGCACCCCAAATATCATCACCCTGCACCCCGAATATCATCACCCTACACCCCGAATATCATCACCCTACACCCCGAATATCATCACCCTGAACCCCGAATATCATCACCCTGCACCCCGAATATCATCACCCTGAACCCCGAATATCATCACCCTGCACCCCGAATATCATCACCCTGCACCCCGAATATCATCACCCTGCACCCCGAATATCATCACCCTACACCCTGAATATCATCACCCTGCACCCCGAATAGCATCACCCTGCACCCCGAATATCATCACCCTACACCCCGAATATCATCACCCTGCACCCCGAATATCATCACCCTGCACCCCGAATATCATCACCCTGAACCCCGAATATCATCACCCTACACCCCCCCAAATATCATCACCCTGCACCCCGAATATCATCACCCTGCACCCCGAATATCATCACCCTGCACCCCGAATATCATCACCCTACACCCCGAATATCATCACCCTGCACCCCGAATATCATCACCCTGCACCCCGAATATCATCACCCTGCACCCCGAATATCATCACCCTACACCCTGAATATCATCACCTTGAACCCCGAATATCATCACCCTACACCCCCCCAAATATCATCACCCTGCACCCCGAATATCATCACCCTGCACCCCGAATATCATCACCCTGCACCCCGAATATCATCACCCTACACCCCGAATATCATCACCCTGCACCCCGAATATCATCACCCTGCACCCCGAATATCATCACCCTGCACCCCGAATATCATCACCCTACACCCTGAATATCATCACCTTGTTCCCCAAATATCATCACCCTGTACCCCGAATATCATCACCCTGCACCCCGAATATCATCACCCTGCACCCCGAATATCATCACCCTGCACCCTGAATATCATCACCCTGCACCCCGAATATCATCATCCTGTACCCCAAATTGTGTCCATCGATATCACCCCTACCGTTATGTCATGCAGGAGATGGACATTATGGAAAACAGTGCTGAGTGTCCACGAATGGAGCCGAAAACATCAGCCTCCAGAGGCAATGGTGAACCTACCCTCTCTGCTGCCTGAGATGGACAATCAAAAGATGCCCCCCTCCCCTGGTATTGAGCCCGGGGTGTGTGTAGGGGGATGTTCATGTTTTGATCATCTGACTCAGGCAGCGGGGGTGGGGGGGTTGGGGTTGCTAGCACCTCCTATTCACCCGGCAGTAAGACGTCTGTGTCTGCGCGTAGGTGGTGTGATGACGCCGCCTGCACTGAGACGCAGAGGTCTAATCCACTGCAGGAAAGTTGTTTTAAGAGCGGCCGCTCTCCTGCGTTAGTTTATGGAAAAAAAGTAAAAAAAATAAAACTTTTTCCACGGCTGCCGCCCCCTGCAGAGTGCCGCCTGAGGCTGTCGCCTCACCTCACCTCATTAGAGGTGTAGCACTGTCCAGAGGTCATCACCAGAGGTCCGGATGGTAGAGATGGTCTCCGTTGCTCCCTTTGGCCAGAGTAGCTGCAGCCCAGAGAGCGAAGGACGCACAGCGTCAGGGCGTGGGAGCCAGAAGTCAGACTTCAACAGTATCAAGAACGCAGATCCAGAGCGAACACCTGGAGAGTCTGAACAGTCAGCGGAGCGGGAGCGGCGGAAGGACAGAAATAGGTCCGGGAGCTGGAGACGTTAACCCTTGACGAGACAAGCACACGAGCAACACGTGTAAGGAAAGGAGCGGAACCTTCAGAGCCCAACTATAGAGGCGCCGGCTCCAGGCTTGACATCGTCCCCGTCTCCTGCTACCGTATAACTGATGTAGACTCCACAGCCCTTGCACGAGGGTTAGAGACCTGCGGGACGCCGGGATTCCTCCATGTACAGATGGCCGCTCACTAGTCATGGAAGGTTTCTAAAAAACATATCTAAGATACTAAACGTCTGGGGCTCCGTCTCAAGATTCTTCGTGAATAAACAAACAAACAAATAAATCTGATTCCCAAAAATGTTGCATGTGGGTGAATCTGAAGAGTTTGGGATTTGTTTTGGACACATCTATGGATGGCGCCGGCACCATAATCATTACGTATAGGTCATTGATCCACAGTAACTGATGTAACCCGGCCAATGGCAGCTGCGACCGTCGGGGAGATAGACGGTCATATTTCTGGACTCTCCATATTACGCACATTTTCAGGGCCCTTTCGATTTGGACTGAATCTGATCCCAATTTAAGCAAATCTGATCCAAAGTGAATTTCTGGAGATTTTCTCTTCTCTGTTTGATACTGATGAGGTTTCCTCAGGAGGGGTCACCTGTATCAGGTCGTGGGGTCTGACCCCTGGGTCCTGCCCCATTCAGTACTGGGTAGTCTCCAGGGATGGAAGCTATACAGGGACAGAGTCTGATGAAAGGTAAGGAGGAGAGAAGAGAACATGTGTGAGCAAGAGGGGGACATGGGGATTCAGGCTCTGGCGGGCACTGTTAGCAAATAATTCTGTGTGCGGGCCACTGTTAGCTTATAATACTGTTTGTGGGCCACAGTGGAGCACGTAATACTGTTTGGTGGCCACTGTGGAGCACGTAATACTGTTTGGGGGCCACTGTAGAGCACGTAATACTCTTTGGTGGCCACTGTGGAGAACGTAATACTGTTTGGGGGCCACTGTAGAGCACGTAATACTCTTTGGTGGCCACTGTGGAGCACGTAATACTGTTTGGGGGCCACTGTAGAGCACGTAATACTCTTTGGGGGCCACTGTGGAGCACATAATACTGTTTGGTGGCCACTGTGGAGCACATAATACTGTTTGGTGGCCACTGTGGAGCACATAATACTGTTTGGTGGCCACTGTGGAGCACGTAATACTGTTTGGTGGCCACTGTGGAGCACGTAATACTGTTTGGGGGCCACTGTAGAGCACGTAATGCTGTTTGGTGGCCACTGTGGAGCACGTAATACTGTTTGGTGGCCACTATGCAGCACGTAATACTGTTTGGGGGCCACTGTGGAGCACGTAATACTGTTCAGTGGCCACTGTGGAGCACGTAATACTGTTTAGGGTCACTGTGAATAGGCCCGTATAGGCCTGTGTTTTGCATTACCTGTATCCTGTGTTACCTTTATTTTGCGTTACCTGTATCCTACGTTACCTGTATCCTGTGTTACCTGTATCCTGTGTTACCTGTATCCTGCATTACTTGTATCCTTTGTTACCTGTATCCTTTGTTACCTGTATCCCGCGTTACCTGTATCCCGCGTTACCTGTATCCTGTGTTACCTGTATCCTGTGTTACCTGTATCACCTGTATCTTGCATTACCTGTATTCTGTGTTACCTGTATTCTGTGTTACCTGTATCCTGTGTTACATGTATCCTGCATTACCTGTATTGTGTTTTAGCTGTATCCCGCATTACCTGAATTCTGTGTTACCTGTATCCTGCATTACCTGTATCCCGCATTACCTGTATCCTGCGTTACCTGTATCCTGCGTTACCTGTATCCCGTGTTTCCTGTATCCCGCATTACCTGTATCCCGCGTTACCTGTATCTCGCGTTACCTGTATCCTGCGTTACCTGTATCCCGCGTTACCTGTATCTCACATTACCTGTATCCTGCATTACCTGTATCCTATGTTACCTGTATCCTGTATTCTGTGTTACCTGTATCCCGCTTTACCTGTATCCCGCATTACCTGTATCCCGCGTTACCTGTATCCTGTGTTACCTTTATTTTGCGTTACCTGTATCCTACATTACCTGTATCCTGTGTTACCTGTATCCCGCGTTACCTGTATCCTGTGTTACCTGTATCCTGCGTTACCTGTATCACCTGTATCTTGCATTACCTGTATTCTGTGTTACCTGTATTCTGTGTTACCTGTATTCTGTGTTACCTGTAGCCTGTGTTACATGTATCTTGCATTACCTGTATTGTGTGTTAGCTGTATCCCGCGTTATCTGTATCCTGTGTTACCTGTATCCTGCGTTACCTGTATCACCTGTATCTTGCATTACCTGTATTCTGTGTTACCTGTATTCTGTGTTACCTGTAGCCTGTGTTACATGTATCTTGCATTACCTGTATTGTGTGTTAGCTGTATCCCGCATTACCTGTATCCTGTGTTACCTGTATCCCGCGTTACCTGTATCCTATATTACCTGTATCGTGCATTAACTGTATCACCTGTATCCCGCATTACCTGTATCCCGCATTACCTGTATCCTGCATTACCTGTATCCTATGTTACCTGTATCCTGTATTCTGTTACCTGTATCCCGCGTTACCTGTATCCCGCATTACCTGTATCCTGTGTTACCTGTATCCCGCGTTACCTGTATCCTATATTACCTGTATCGTGCATTAACTGTATCACCTGTATCCCGCATTACCTGTATCCCGCATTACCTGTATCCTGCGTTACCTGTATCCCGCGTTACCTGTATCCCGCGTTACCTGTATCCTGCATTACCTGTATCCTATGTTACCTGTATCCTGTATTCTGTTACCTGTATCCCGCATTACCTGTATCCTGTGTTACCTGTATCCCGCGTTACCTGTATCCTGCATTACCTGTATCCTATGTTACCTGTATCCTGTATTCTGTTACCTGTATCCCGCATTACCTGTATCCTGTGTTACCTGTATCCCGCGTTACCTGTATCCTATATTACCTGTATCGTGCATTAACTGTATCACCTGTATCCCGCATTACCTGTATCCCGCATTACCTGTATCCCGCATTACCTGTATCCTGCGTTACCTGTATCCCGCGTTACCTGTATCCTGCATTACCTGTATCCTGTGTTACCTGTATCCCGCGTTACCTGTATCCTGCATTACCTGTATCCTGTGTTACCTGTATCCCGCATTACCTGTATCCTGCATTACCTGTATCCTATGTTACCTGTATCCTGTATTCTGTTACTTGTATCCCGCGTTACCTGTATCCCGCATTACCTGTATCCTGTGTTACCTGTATCCCGCGTTACCTGTATCCTATATTACCTGTATCGTGCATTAACTGTATCACCTGTATCCCGCATTACCTGTATCCCGCATTACCTGTATCACGCATTACCTGTATCCTGCGTCACCTGTATCCCGCGTTACCTGTATCCTGCATTACCTGTATCCTATGTTACCTGTATCCTGTATTCTGTTACCTGTATCCCGCATTACCTGTATCCTGCGTTACCTGTATCCCGCGTTACCTGTATCCTGCATTACCTGTATCCTATGTTACCTGTATCCTGTATTCTGTTACTTGTATCCCGCGTTACCTGTATCCCGCATTACCTGTATCCTGTGTTACCTGTTTATACTGTTACATTTGCACAATAAAACCACTCCGTGTCATGATAATGGTCAGGACTTTATTTTACGTTGATGGACTGACTTGTTTTTTTGTGAGATGAGCCGCAGTTTACAGACAATACTTCTTTTCTTATTGATGTGTTGACACTAAATATTTCTACTGTCTCATTTTTTTATATATATTTTTTGCATTAGACATGTCAGTCTTTACAGCAGGGCAGCACTGGATGGACGTAGGTCCCTAGGACGGTGCGTCCAGGCTCTGGGTTTTGTCACGTTATGGCTCTGCTGACCCCAATGTCACTTGGTCCATTGAAGATTCTGACACATTTGACAGAACTTGTTATTATCTAGATGACAAACTCATCAATGGATCCCAATTACCAATTCTCTCTAGAACTAATCCAGTCTCAGGTCTTTGGTTGACCCCAATAAGAAGATAGTTCAAGACTCCTAAATATCAGATCTGCCTAGTTATTTAGCATTGACCCCAACTCTCAGGGGTCCTAGCGGGTCGTGTTATCAGGTCTTGTGTCTTCTACCAGGGGATCTTCTTCAAGTGAAGGATTTCACAGAATATTTCACGTATTTGTCGATTCTTCATGCTGTAGATGATTGGGTTGAGCATTGGTGGGACAAGGACGTAAGAATTGGCTATAAAGTTAATAAAAACTGGAGATACCTGTATCTGAAATCTGTGCACGACGGACAGGCCCACCATGGGGACGTAGAACATGCCGACAGCACAGAGATGGGACACACACGTGTTAAATAACTTGTACTGATCCAGCCTGGAGGTGACGTCTAGGACGGCTCTGATGATCAAGATGTAGGAGAGGACAATAAGGATCATGTCTACAATGACGGTGCAGATAATCACGGTAAAGCCATATATGATGTTGAAGGTATTGGTGCCATCACAGGCCAACTTCATCACGTCCTGGTGCAAACAGTAAGAGTGGGACAGGACATTCCCCTTACAGTATGGAAGAAACTGGAGACTGCTGACTGTTGGTAGAAACAATGTCCCACGGATGACCGAAACCAAGATGAACTTGGCCACTAGTGAGTTGGTAAGTATAGCTGTGTATCTCAGAGGGTGACAGATGGCAACACAACGGTCATAGGCCATGGCGGCCAAGAGGGAAGACTCTGCAATAGACAATACGTGAATGAAGGACATCTGAAGAAGACACACCTGAGATTGGATGTTATGGTGGTGGAACAAGAAGATACTAAGCACTGAGGGGCTGGTGGACATTGAGAAGAGGATGTCAGTGACGGCCAGCGTGGACAGGAACAGGAACATTGGCTGGTGGAGCTTGTAGTCACGACATATCACATGGAGGATGAGACCATTGCCAGCAAAGGAGGTGAAGAACATGAAACAGAAGGGAATGGAGATCCAGCCGTAGATGTTCTCCAGTCCTGAGAAGCCGATGAGATGGAAAGCGTTGGGCATTCGGCTACTGTTCAGCATGATCTTCTACAAGCAAATCCAAAGCCGGCGGTAACTGACCCCCTAAAAGAAAAAAACATCAGATACAGAATACATCTTAAATATAACAAAAATTGTCATAGTGGCCCCTGGTTAGGAAGGTGCCTCAGACACTGGACAGCTGGTCAGGTATGTCCTGTTAGCTTGATGAATGGGTACAACATAGTTCCTAATAGTTACCCCAGAAGGATGCCGCCTAGTTTGGGCAATTTTATTTTTATTTTTTTAAAATTCTTTGTTTATAATATATAAAATAATCAAACCATAAACACAAAAATCAACAGGCCCAACATGTGCAAACTGCAAAGGCCTGTAACTCTACAAAACAACAGAGAGCAATGTCCCCGCAGCAAGTACAGGGCATAAGAACCGAGCTAAGTCTCCACAACAGCGGCGGTGTTCCATGCCCTGGATGTCTTCCACTTTATGGATCCAGTGGCGGAGGGAAGGCGGATTGGGTGATTTTCAGAGTGCCGGGATACATGCTCTGGTGGCATTGATCATGTGCCACAAGGAAGACTTGCGATAGGTATGAAGGGAGTAATCTGAGAGGAGGAGAAGAAAGAGGGCCGGTGTATAAGGGATGGGGATCTGGAAAACTCTGTGGACCCCATCCCAAAAATCCCTCAGTTTAGCACAATCCCAAAAAATGTGTCCCCTCCTCCGAGCCACAAGGCCAACAGGTAGGAGAGGAGGACTGGAAAAACTTATGTAACTTGGATGGAACATGGAACCGCCTCCTGATATTTACTGGTTATCCAACTCTTGTGTGTAAACTCAAAAATTCTGGCACATTGCGAGTCAGAGAAGGACAAGTACAAGCCTGCCAACCACATGGCTAGGTAGGAGGGTCTATGACCCGGCGGAAAGAAAACCAAGAGCAGGTAGAAATCAGAGAGGGATTGACTCACTGGGCTGGACCCAGAACCCTCAAACCTCGAGAGCGGTCTATCATAGCCCAGGGAGTTGGCCAATGATGAGAAGACGTGGGTAAGCTGAAGGACTCGCAACAGGCCCAGGGGAGGTAGGTTCGGATCCAGAGTAGGTCTTGATAGGACCACCAATTGCCACCGGATCGGAAATGAACAGCCCTCTGCCTCCCTCCACCGCCGGAAGGGATCAGGAGATAGGCCTTCCCAGAAAGGAAAGGTTACCTAATATGGAAAACAGAGGGGAAGGGGAGATCTGCTCCCTATGAAAGAGCAATCTGCACACTCGAAGAGTGGGCCCTATAGTAGGGTGGGACCCCAGGGAAGCAGGGCATGTCGAGTCCAGCCAGGGGAGTAAGTGCAGGGGGAGCCAGAAAAGACATTCTCAAGGGAGATTCACTGCTTAAAAGGGGAGTGGTGGCACCAGTCCAGTCCAACACTTTGTAGCATGGAGGCCTCATCTGCGGGGTCGGGGAGACCTAGTCCCCCTACTGTTTCGGCAATATAAGGGTTGAGCGGGCCAGTCTTGCTTGCCTACCCTGCCAGACAAGGTTAATGAGGTCGCTGTACAGTAACTTAAAGAAACTAGAGGGGATATGGATCAGCAAAGTTTGAAAGAGTTACAATAGGCGGGGCATAATGTTCATTTTGCAAATGGCACAGCGTCCAAACCATGTGCACGTACCCATGGACCGTCGTTTCAGGTCAGTTCTAATTACCTGAAGGAGGGGAAGATAATTTTTAGAGTAAAGGTCACGCAGATCCCAAGGGATACAGACTCCCAGGTACTTGATGGCAGAGCAGGACCATTTAAAAGGAAAGAAGGATTCCAAAGAGGACTGGAGACCCCAAGAAGAACAGGGGATTGTCTGCGTAAGATGCAAATTTGAGACATCTATCACACGTCCTAACCCAAACCACCTATGTTAGGGTTGGATCTGATCCGCCGGAGTAGGGGTTCCAGGGATAGAACAAAGATCAGGGGGAGAAGGGGCAGCCCTGGCATCTGTCATTCCTGATCGGGAAGGGAGAGAACAACACCCCATTGACTCTTGTGGAGGCTGACGGGTTAGAGTACAAAGATAAAAGCCCGCAGATTTGGCCCTAAACCAATGTGTTCCAACCACCCTATCGAATGCCTTTTCGGCATCAGTGGAGAGAAAACACAGTGGGAGACTACGGGTGTGGGCAAAGTTGACGGTGTTTATTACCTTCACGGTGTTGGCCCTGGCCTCTCGAGTAGGAGTAAAACCAACTTGGTCAGCATGCACCAGGTCAGTATGAAAGAGGTCAATCGCATTGCCAGGACTTTGGAGAAAATGGTCGTACCCATCGACAGGGAATTCAAGGTGCGCACCAGGGGTCCTAATAGTGCAGAGGAGTGTTTCTTATAGTAAGAGGCAGGGAGGCCATCAGGTCCCGGGGCCTTACTAGGTTGCATTGTCTGGAGCGCCTGAGCGACCTACTCCCTGGTTATGGGGAGGCCAAGCACAGTCTGAATGTCAATGGGGAGCTTAGGCAAACCTGATTCCTCGATATACTGTATCTGCACAGAAGAGGGGCGTAGACTCGGGAGAAGAAGGGGGCAAGTTATAGAGGTTACGATAAAAACCAGGCAAACTCTTCCACTATTCGGTGCAGATCCGTTAAGCGCCCGCTGCGTTAGCAATGGAGGGGATGTCATTACGGGTTCTTTTTTCCTTAGGCATCTGGCCAACGTATGAGTACATTTGTTCCCAATCTTATAAAAATGGTGATGACCTCTAGCTAGGAGGCGACGTGGGTTTTCTTGCTCCAGAGTAAATGGAGCGGGGAGGATCTCGTCTCTGGGGCGTTAAGGCCATTGGCGTTAATGGAGGAATACACCAGGGAGTCCATGGCGGGTAGCCAGGGTCCTGCAGGAGGGGAAGGAGAAAAGGAAGGGGGGAGAAGAGACAAAGTTTGGGTGATTTTTATGTATCTCCCAATATCACAGCCCAAAAGTTATCGTTGTTCTTATTCTAATAGGGCACAACCAATAGGGCTTAGTTTTGGAGGGAGTGATGTATTTTTCAGTGGCAGTATTATCTGACCCTCACTTGTTACCTCAATCTGTCCTGCTCATTATATTTGCCTGACCTCAGCTTCTTCCTGACCCTCACATCTGTACTGCCTGACCTCACCTGTTACCTGGACCACTGACTCCAAGCGTCCTCCACCAGCCCTGACCTCAACTGTTACCTGGACCACTGACTCCAAGCGTCCACCACCAGCCCTGACCTTGGCCTGTACCTGACCACTCTCCTTCCTCGGGTGGTGTCCATCGACCCTCCCAGGTCTCCTGCAGTGAAGTCCCGATGCCTGGAAAGGCTTTATAGGGTGAAAATCAGAGCAAAGCAAAGACAAAACCCTCTGGAGAAGCCTCAGGTGACATTGAGGGTCCGCACCTGATGTCACAGCCATGAGGTCCCTGCTCTGGGCATAACCCTGGACTGGGATCATTGTGACCATAGACAGAAATGAAGAGGAGGCCGGACCGAGCCTGGGAGCAAATGCAAGAGAGAAAACCCAAACTAGGGATCAGAAACCAAACTTGCTAAAACCATACAGTCCATCACTGAGGAGGCAGACATTAAAGTGGAACTCCGGTCTCATTCACTTGGATTTTCTCTATTGTAGAATCTAAGATGTGACGAAGAATAAACAGCCGGGAATATCAAGATAATATTCTGCATAGAAAATCACATTACAGCTTATACACTAGTGATATCTCAGATTGTGTTACAGCTGGAGCTTGGCATCGTATGAGAGCGGAGAATCTCTTCATTCTTATCCTACTATTACTGCAGGGGATATAAAACCAGAGATACGGCCAATTATAATGGTTACACTGTATACTGTATACTATAAGAGCGGTCACACTATATACTGTATACTGTAAGAGAGGTCACACTATATACTGTATACTGTAAGAGCGGTCACACTATATACTGTATACTGTAAGAAAGGTCACACTATATACTGTATACTGTAAGAAAGGTCACACTATATACTGTATACTGTAAGAACGGTCACACTGTATACTGTATACTGTAAGAGCGGTCACACTATATACTGTATACTGTAAGAGCGGTCACACTATATACTGTATACTGTAAGAGAGGTCACACTATATACTGTATACTGTAAGAGAGGTCACACTATATACTGTATACTGTAAGAGAGGTCACACTATATACTGTATACTGTAAGAGGTCACACTATATACTGTATACTGTAAGAGAGGTCACACTATATACTGTATACTGTAAGAGAGGTCACACTATATACTGTATACTGTAAGAGAGGTCACACTATATACTGTATACTGTAAGAGAGGTCACACTATATACTGTATACTGTAAGAGAGGTCACACTATATACTGTATACTGTAAGAGGTCACACTATATACTGTATACTGTAAGAGAGGTCACACTATATACTGTATACTGTAAGAGGCCACACTATATACTGTATACTGTAAGAGAGGTCACACTATATACTGTATACTGTATGAGCGGTCACACTATATACTGTATACTGTAAGAGAGGTCACACTATATACTGTATACTGTAAGAGCGGTCACACTATATACTGTATACTGTAAGAACGGTCACACTATATACTGTATACTGTAAGAGAGGTCACACTATATACTGTATACTGTAAGAGAGGTCACACTATATACTGTATACTGTAAGAGAGGTCACACTATATACTGTATACTGTAAGAGCGGTCACACTATATACTGTATACTGTAAGAACGGTCACACTATATACTGTATACTGTAAGAGAGGTCACACTATATACTGTATACTGTAAGAGAGGTCACACTATATACTGTATACTGTAAGAGAGGTCACACTATATACTGTATACTGTAAGAGCGGTCACACTATATACTGTATACTGTAAGAGCGGTCACACTATATACTGTATACTGTAAGAGCGATCACACTATATACTGTATACTGTAAGAGTGGTCACACTATATACTGTATACTGTAAGAGCGGTCACACTATATACTGTATACTGTAAGAGCGGTCACACTATATACTGTATACTGTAAGAGAGGTCACACTATATACTGTATACTGTAAGAGCGGTCACACTATATACTGTATACTGTAAGAGCGGTCACACTATATACTGTATACTGTAAGAGCGGTCGCACTATATACTGTATACTGTAAGAGCGGTCACACTATATACTGTATACTGTAAGAGCGGTCACACTATATACTGTATACTGTAAGAGAGGTCACACTATATACTGTATACTGTAAGAGCGGTCACACTATATACTGTATACTGTAAGAGCGGTCACACTATATACTGTATACTGTAAGAGAGGTCACACTATATACTGTATACTGTAAGAGCGGTCACACTGTATACTGTATATACTCTCGGTATATACGCTCCTCCTGACATCTTCCTCCTCCGCACACTCCACAATCTGCGAGGGTCTCTCTCACCACAGCTGTCTGGAGGACTCTGGAGTCTCGGAGATGTTGCGATGCTGATGTTGGATCTGTCGCTCATTTCGTTCTTTCCTTCCTGTCGGTTTCCTGTAGAGATCGGAGACGATGGATCAGGAGAGATTTATATTAGAGGGAAATCCT
Organism: Leptodactylus fuscus; assembly: GCF_031893055.1. Lineage (NCBI taxonomy): Eukaryota > Metazoa > Chordata > Amphibia > Anura > Leptodactylidae > Leptodactylus > Leptodactylus fuscus. The sequence goes on from NW_027439845.1 coordinate 23,961, forward strand.
CGGGGGCTTCGTCTTCAAGACATTTTATTCTCACAAGAACAAAAGAAAAAATCTCCTTGTACCGTGTTCGCCAGTGGATATGAAATGAAATAAATTTTTTGAGAGAAGTCCTCAGTAGTTGATACTTTTTTAATGGCTAACTTAAAAAGTTTTTTGATGACATATCGAGCTTTCGGGACTATAGAGGTCTCTTCATCAGGATGGTGTATATATATATATATATATATATATATATATATATATATATATATATACAGAGGAGTGCGGTGTTAGATGCAAAATAGATGGAGAACAGAACAAAATGTAAATAAACAGTAAAATAAACATATATATCAGTCACAGGAAAGTTCTCTGGGTTTGTGGCGTCTTTGATCAGTGACGTGTTGTTTAGTGCTTGTAAAAGGCCATAAAACCCTGGGCCTGATTTAACCCCTTTTGGAGAGTGTTGAGGGTCACCATAAGTTTAACCTCCCATATGAGGCGATCTTTCCTGTTCTTAAAATTCCCTCTTAGTACCAGGATCTTCATATCCTGGGCCATATTATGATTTTGATTGCAGAAGTGTTTTGGCCCCGGGAGGTCCAGTCTCTGTTCTCTAATCGTATGTCTGTGTGAGTTCATCCTCATCCTCAGTGACTGTCCTGTCTCCCCTACATACAGGCCCCAGGACACTTAGTACACAATATCACATACACTACATTAGGTGGCTGCAGGTGAAGTTACCTGGGATCAACGCCGCACCTCTAATGAGGCGACGTGAGGCGGCCGCCTCAGGCGGCGCACGGGACGGGGGGCGGCACACGGGCTACTTTTTTTTTTTTTTACTTTTTTTTTTTTAACTTTGAACCAGCGCAGGAGAGCTGCTTCTCTCTGCGCTGGTTCAGGCGTCTACATATCTGCGTAGGCGGCGTCACTAGGCCGCCTACGCACGCTGATACGTACTCAGACGTCTAGGTATCAGCGTGGGCGGCGTCATCACGTGATGACGCTCGCTGATACCTAGACGTCTGAGTACGTATCAGCATGCGTAGGCGGCCTAGTGACGCCGCCTACGCAGACGTCAGCCTGCAGGAGAAGAGGAGCGCGGAGGCGGCGGGAGCAACAATAAGATTGGTAAGTATAAAAGCTTCTTTTTTTGTTTTATAATAGGCCGCTAGCGGCCTATTTACCTACCTCCCCAGACCTGCTCACTGCCGCCCCCACTTCCCCTTGTACTTTAGGCCGTGGAGGCTGGCAGTGAGTAGGCCCGGGCAGGCCGCGATCCCACTACCGCCATTATTATACACGGGGGTCTTTTCAGACCTCCGAGTATAATAATCGGAGCCCCAGGGGAGGTGAGGGAACATAATAAACAGTGTTACTTACCTCTCCGGGATCCGATGTTACTCCTAGCAGGCTTCGGGCCTATATCTTATCTTATCTTATCTTATGGTAGAGTTGGAAGGGACCTGAAGGGCCATCGGGTCCAACCCCCTGCGAGTGCAGGTTTTCCTAAATCATCCCAGCTATATGTTTCTCCAGATTCCGCTTGAAGATTTCCATTGATGGAGCGCCCACCACCTCCCGTGGCAGCCTATTCCACTCTCTCACTCCCCTCACTGTCAGAAAGTTTTTCCTAATGTCTAATCTGTATCTCTTTCCCTTTCGTTTCATCCCATTGCTTCTTGTACTTCCTTGTGCTAATGAGAATAGGGGAGATCCCTCTGCACTGTGACTACCTTTCAGATATTTGTAGACTGCTATTAAATCTCCCCTCAGCCTTCTCTTCTGCAAACTAAACAATCCCAGTTCTTTTAGCCGCTCCTCATAGGACATGGTTTGCAGACCTTCCACCATTTTGGTTGCTCTTCTCTGGACTTGCTCCAATATATCGATGTCTTTCTTGAATTGAGGCGCCCAGAACTGTACACAGTATTCCAGGTGTGGTCTGACCAGGGAAGAGGACAGCGGAATAATGACCTCTCTTCATCTAGATTCAATGCTTGTCTTAATACATCCCAGAATTTTATTCGCCTTTTTTGCAGCAGCACCGCACTGTTGGCTCATGTTGAATTTGTGATCTACTATTATGCCCAAGTCCTTTTCCCCTATGCTATCACTTAGTTCTATTCCTCCCATACTATATATGTTTTTTTACATTTCTGTTACCCAGATGTAGAACTTTGCATTTGTCCCTGTTAAATCCCATTTTGTTGGCCTCAGCCCATTGTTCCAGTGTGTCTAAGTCCTTTTGAATACACTCTCTCTCCTCTCTAGTGTTGGCTATTCCTCCTATCTTCGTATCATCTGCACATTTTATGAGTTCCCCAATAATTCCATCGTCCAGATCATTTATAAAGATATTAAAAAGTACTGGGCCCAGAACAGAGCCCTGCGGCACCCCGCTTTTGACTTTCTTCCAGTTGGATGTGTAGCCATTTAGTATTACTCGTTGTGCCCGATCATTAAGCCAGTTGTGAATCCACCTAACGGATTTTTTGTCAAAGCCATACTTAATCATTTTTTCAATAAGAAGGTTATGTGATACTTTATCAAATGCCTTACTGAAGTCAAGATATACTATGTCCACGGCATTCCCTTGGTCCAACCATTCAGTGATTTTGTTGTAGAAGGAAATCAGGTTAGTCTGACAAGATTTATTGGTCATAAAGCCGTGCTGGCTCTGGTTAATTAATGCCTTCCCATCCAGGTACCGAAGTAAATGTTCCTTGACAATTTGCTCAAATATTTTTCCTGCTATCGAGGTCAGACTTACCGGCCTGTAATTTCCTGGATCGTCCCTTTTCCCCTTTTTGTAGATGGGGACAACATTTGCCCTTTTCCAATCTAAAGGGACCACTCCTGTTTCCCATGACTTACCGAAGATTATAGCAAGGGGTTCTGTTATTTCCTCTGCTATCTCTTTCAGGACTCTAGGGTGTAAATCATCTGGTCCTGGGGACTTGGTTTCCTGTAACTTGGCTAAGTGCTCTCTTACCAGACCTTCGCTTATAGTCAGCTTGGAGTCCTCCTTCCCCTCATCTCCATCACCATTAATGTCGATATTTCCATTAGTTTCTTGGGAGAAGACGGATACAAAATATGAATTTAGTAGCTCCACTTGCTGTTCCACCATGTTAACTGTTTCTCCTTTGTCATTCTTCAGGACTCCAATGGTCTCCTTCACTTTTCTTTTGCTTTTAACATATCCCCAAAATCCTTTTACCTTACTCTTTGCCTCTTTTGCAAGCTTCAATTCGTGTTCAGCCTTAGCTCCTTTGATGCTTGTCTTGCAGAGTCTGCAGACTGCTGTGTACTCTTCCTTAGGTATAGTTCCCATCTTCCACTTTTTGTATGTTTCCTTTTTCCTTTTTAGCAGGTTATATAATTTTTTGGTCATCCATCCTGATATTTTTAGGTGCTTCCCATTTTTCTTCCTTCTAGGTATTGTTAGTTCCTGTGCTTTAATGATTTCCCTACGGAAGATTTCCCACCCTTCATGTGCATTTTTGTGCTTAAGAATTTTGCACCATGGAATTCTGCTAACCCTTGCCTATATGGTAATGCCCAGACGTCACATGGTCTGGAATATTACCATATAGGCCCAAAGTCTGCCCTAGCAGTACCATATAGGCCCGAAGCCTGTGCTAGTAGTAATAGCCTGTTACTGCTAACACAGGCTTTGGCCTGTATGGTACTGCTAGGGCAGGCTTCGGGCCTATATGGTAATATCCCAAGCCACGTGATGTCTGGGCATTACCATATAGGCCCGAAGCCTGCTAGCATTAAAGAGGACCTTTCATGGGTTTGGGCACAGGCAGTTCTATATACCGCTGGAAAGCTGACAGTGCACTGAATTCAGCGCACTGTCTGCTTTCCCCGGGTGAAGAGCTATTGGTCCCGGTACCGTAACTCTTCACAGTCAGAAGGGCGTTCCTGACAGTCTGTTAGAAACGTCCTTCTTCCCAGCAGCGCCTATAGTGCTGTGCTGTGTGAGCGGGGAGGAACGCTCCCTCCCCTCCTGATAGTGCTCTTCTATGGACGAGTACTGTGAGCAGAGGGAGGGGGCTCACACAGCACAGCACTATAGGCGCTGCTGGGAAGAAGGATGTTCCTGCTGACAGACTGTCAGGAACGCCCTTCTGACTGTGAAGAGTTACGGTACCGGCACCAATAGCTTTTCACCCGGGGCACAGATCGGGAAAGCCGACAGTGCGCTGAATTCAGCACACTGTCAGCTTTCCAGCGGTATATAGAACTGCCTGTGCCCAAACCATGAAAGGTCCTCTTTAACCCTTGTATTGTGTTAGCTTTCTGTTACTCTCCCTTGTGTTAACGGGTCGGTTTTGACCCGTGTCTTAAATCATCCCTAGGATACCCTAAAAACAGTTATTTATGATCCAATTTGTTTCTTACCTCTTAGTTACCTTGTTAGGGTTTCTCATCCATGGAAGGATTGATTTTAATATTTTTGGTGTGGCCCCCTGGGCCTTTCATTTGAGAGCATACCCTTCATTTTCAATATAAAAATATTGTCAAATGAACCTCAAGAGAATAATATAAACTTAAAAAAGTTTGTTATATCATCTGACTATTACTGAAGGGTTTTAGAACACATTTCTTAAATGTAAAAAAAATATACATATATATATTTTATATTATTAACTTTAGTAACATCTATGGTGTTACGGGTCAGTTTTGACCCGTATCTAACTACTTTATGAAAAAGGCAAAAAACAGATTTTTTTTTTTTTTTTATAGAACTTCAATACAAATAAAAGATGAAAATTATATTAACATTAATAGCAATAATAATAAAAAGTAGCTTTTCTAGGTCAAACAAACAAACAACAATCAATCAAGCAAATCAAATCAACAGAAATCAAGTACTAGTTTTTAGATGCATTAGCATTTAGATGCATATGTGGCAAAAAGTGATACATTTTGTGTGTTCTTTGCAAAGGTATTTTTTTGCATGCAAAGCATGATGTGTTTTTCTTTCTGTCCTTATTGCTAGGGCAGACCTGACACCTCTTTCTTTTAGAATCAAGTGGTCTCACTGGGGTTGTGGCTGTTGTGGTTGATGTTGAGGCAGGGCTGGTTGAGGAGGATGCTGGTGATGATGCTCTTTTGTGTTGCTGTGGGTGTGGGCGAAGCACTTGTTGAGCTCTGGAGTTGTCGGACCAAGGCTGCAGCGGCTGGGTCTCGGGGCACTCATTCCCTTTGGTCAATGTGCGCCTTGACAAGGGATCTTCCTAGTACCTCAAGAAACATCCTTTGTTTGTTTGTTTTTCTTTGAATTCCATCCTTGGTGAATGTGGGTCCACAACACAAATGCATTGTATGCTGCCACATCAAGGATGTTTGAAAATACAGCCATTGGCCATCTCCTAGTCACTTGCTGGCAAGTGTAGGTGGCAGTCAGCTTGTCCTGGTTGTCCACTCCTCCTTTTGATGCGTCCCAGAGACTATCAGTGGCCTCATTGCAGGATTTGTACACTCCAGCAAGGAGAAGAACACCAATGTAGGCATCCAGGTCATCATCATGATGATGACATGTTGCCTTCAAGGTTTGTCATAGCAATAATGACTTTTTTTTTATTGACAATGGCATAAACAGATCAAAACATGTCTTGATGTCACTTACTCTTGTCACAGCAAACCTTGTGACCCCAGGGGTCATTTTTATGACATTTGCAGCGTCTGCCCTGCCATGTACATCTGGAGGTACTGAGCTCCAACTGATCTTGCCACTTTTGGATTTGAATCTTTCAGCGGGAGCAGCTTCAGCACCTCATCAGACTGATCAGAACTGTCTGTGTCTTCCGGTTGATACTCCACATCATCTTCCTCCCCAGGAACCTGTTCATCTGTATCAGTTTTCTGCTGTGTGTCCTCTGATTCATTATCATCCCAGATATAATCCAGAATTTGGCTTGCATCTAATCTTCTCCTCATTGTTGCATGGTGTAAACTGAAGATGTATACTCTGCAAAGTACCAACTGTAATCTGATTTGGCCATACATGCCTGGACATGTCCCTAACTCAAGTTGTTGGAGGTAGAACTGGCTGTGGGCTGTTGGTTTATATTGTGTTTATGAGTTCAGTTTTGGGACTTATTATTGTTTTTTTACTCGTATATTAAACCTGGGTCAAAAACGACCCCAACAACACAAATGTTATAATTTTAATAAGAGCATTTTACAATTTAGTAAAATAGTTTTATTTTATTGTATTTTGTTTAAAAATAAGTTTCAGGAAAAGTCAAAAAGTCTTAATGCAATAAACAAATGTATGTAGAATTTGTATGCATTTAAAAACTAAAACGGGTCGGTCACGACACTAACACAAGAGGAAGGTTAACATCGGGTCCCGGAGAGGTGAGTAACAGTGTTCATTATGTTCCCTCATCTCCCCTGGGGCTCCGATTATTGTACTCGGGGGTCTGAAAAGAGCCCCCCCGAGTATAATAATAGTTCATGGGTGTGCAACTGTGGGGCATAATAGATCTTGGAGGGTCCACTGTGGCCCCGTAACCTCTATTATGCCCCACAGCAGCCCCCCTGCAACCTCTATTGTGCCACTGTGGGGCATAATATAGGCTGCAGCGGCCGCTGTGGGATATATATATATATATATATATATATATATATATATATATATATATATATATATGGGTTTTGAGAATTGAAAAGTCAAAGATGTCTAAATTTAAAAATTTACAGAGTCAAGTCACAGCTGAAAAAAGTGGTCATGGCGGTCCAAGGGGAAGAGACTGGAAATGTGGGGAGACGGCTCCTGTGAGTATTACTGCATTGTATTTATTGTAATGTCCCCCCCCCCCCCCCCGTCTTTCGATTGTCCACATCAGGCAGAAGAGGCTAGGTTCACCATTGCCCCTGCACACACTATTAACCCCAATAGTGGCCCCTGCACACAGTATTATCCCCCATAGTGGCCCCTGCACACAGTATTATCCCCCATAGTGGCCCCTGCACACAGTATTATCCCCCATAGTGGCCCCTGCACACAGTATTATCCCCCATAGTGACCCCTGCACACAGTATTATGTCCCATAGTGGCCCCTGCACACAGTATTATCCCCCATAGTGGCCCCTGCACACAGTATTATCCCCCATAGTGGCCCCTGCACACAGTATTATCCCCCATAGTGGCCCCTGCACACAGAATTATCCCCCATAGTGACCCCTGCACACAGTATTATGTCCCATAGTGGCCCCTGCACACAGTATTATCCCCCATAGTGACCCCTGCACACAGTATTATGTCCCATAGTGGCCCCTGCACACAGTATTATCCCCCATAGTGGCCCCTGCACACAGTATTATCCCCCATAGTGGCCCCTGCACACAGTATTATCCCCCATAGTGACCCTTGCACACAGTATTATCCCCCATAGTGGCCCCTGCACACAGTATTATGTCCCACAGTGGCCCCTGCACACAGTATTATCCCCCATAGTGGCCCCTGCACACAGTATTATGTCCCATAGTGACCCCTGCACACAGTATTATCCCCCATAGTGGCCCCTGCACACTGTATTATCCCCCATAGTGACCCCTGCACACAGTATTATCCCCCATAGTGACCCCTGCACACAGTATTATGTCCCATAGTGACCCCTGCACACAGTATTATACCCCATAGTGGCCCCTGCACACAGTATTATGTCACATAGTGACCCCTGCACACAGTATTATGTCCCATAGTGGCCCCTGCACACAGTATTATGTCCCATAGTGACCCCTGCACGCAGTATTATCCCCCATAGTGGCCCCTGCACACAGTATTATGTCCCATAGTGACCCCTGCACACAGTATTATACCCCATAGTGGCCCCTGCACACAGTATTATGTCACATAGTGACCCCTGCACACAGTATTATGTCCCATAGTGGCCCCTGCACACAGTATTATGTCCCATAGTGACCCCTGCACGCAGTATTATCCCCCATAGTGACCCCTGCACGCAGTATTATCCCCCATAGTGGCCCCTGCACACAGTATTATCCCCCATAGTGGCCCCTGCACACAGTATTATGTCACATAGTGACCCCTGCACACAGTATTATGTCCCATAGTGGCCCCTGAACACAGTATTATGTCTCATAGTGACCCCTGCACGCAGTATTATCCCCCATAGTGGCCCCTGCACACAGTATTATGTCCCATAGTGGCCCCTGCACACAGTATTATGTCCCATAGTGACCCCTGCACACAGTATTATCTCCCATAGTGACCCCTGCACACAGTATTATGTCCCATAGTGGCCACTGCACACAGTATTATGTCCCATAGTGACCCCTGCACACAGTATTATCCCCCATAGTGGCCCCTGCACACAGTATTATGTCCCATAGTGGCCCCTGCACACAGTATTATGTCCCATAGTGGCCCCTGCACACACTATTAACCCCAATAGTGGCCCCTGCACACAGTATTATGTCCCATAGTGGCCCCTGCACACAGTATTATAACCCATAGTGGCCCCTGCACACTGTATTATCCACCATAGTGACCCCTGCACACAGTATTATCCCCCATAGTGACCCCTGCACACAGTATTATGTCCCATAGTGACCCCTGCACACAGTATTATGTCACATAGTGACCCCTGCACACAGTATTATGTCCCATAGTGACCCCTGCACACAGTATTATACCCCATAGTGGCCCCTGCACACAGTATTATGTCACATAGTGACCCCTGCACACAGTATTATGTCCCATAGTGGCCCCTGCACACAGTATTATGTCCCATAGTGACCCCTGCACGCAGTATTATCCCCCATAGTGGCCCCTGCACACAGTATTATGTCCCATAGTGACCCCTGCACACAGTATTATACCCCATAGTGGCCCCTGCACACAGTATTATGTCACATAGTGACCCCTGCACACAGTATTATGTCCCATAGTGGCCCCTGCACACAGTATTATGTCCCATAGTGACCCCTGCACGCAGTATTATCCCCCATAGTGACCCCTGCACGCAGTATTATCCCCCATAGTGGCCCCTGCACACAGTATTATCCCCCATAGTGGCCCCTGCACACAGTATTATGTCACATAGTGACCCCTGCACACAGTATTATGTCCCATAGTGGCCCCTGCACACAGTATTATGTCCCATAGTGACCCCTGCACGCAGTATTATCCCCCATAGTGGCCCCTGCACACAGTATTATGTCCCATAGTGGCCCCTGCACACAGTATTATGTCCCATAGTGACCCCTGCACACAGTATTATGTCCCATAGTGACCCCTGCACACAGTATTATGTCCCATAGTGGCCACTGCACACAGTATTATGTCCCATAGTGACCCCTGCACACAGTATTATCCCCCATAGTGGCCCCTGCACACAGTATTATGTCCCATAGTGGCCCCTGCACACAGTATTATGTCCCATAGTGGCCCCTGCACACACTATTAACCCCAATAGTGGCCCCTGCACACAGTATTATGTCCCATAGTGGCCCCTGCACACAGTATTATAACCCATAGTGGCCCCTGCACACAGTATAATGTCCCATAGTGGCCCCTGCACACAGTATTATGTCCCATAGTGTCCCCTACACACAGTATTATGTCCCATAGTGACCCCTGCACACAGTATTATCCCCCATAGTGACCCCTGCACACAGTATTATGTCCCATAGTGGCCCCTGCACACAGTATTATCCCCCATAGTGGCCCCTGCACACACTATTATCCCCCATAGTGACCCCTGCACACAGTATTATGTCCCATAGTGACCCCTGCACACAGTATTATGTCCCATAGTAGCCCCTGCACACAGTATTATGTCCCATAGTGGCCCCTGCACACAGTATTATGTCCCATAGTGACCCCTGCACACAGTATTATGTCCCATAGTGACCCCTGCACACAGTATTATGTCCCATAGTGGCCCCTGCACACAGTATTATGTCCCATAGTGACCCCTGCACACAGTATTATCCCCCATAGTGGCCCCTGCACACAGTATTATGTCCCATAGTGGCCCCTGCACACAGTATTATGTCCCATAGTGACCCCTGCACACAGTATTATGTCCCATAGTGGCCCCTGCACACAGTATTATGTCCCATAGTGGCCCCTGCACACAGTATTATCCCCCATAGTGGCCCCTGCACACAGTATTATGTCCCATAGTGGCCCCTGCACACAGTATTATGTCCCATAGTGGCCACTGCACACAGTATTATGTCCCATAGTGACCCCTGCACACAGTATTATCCCCCATAGTGGCCCCTGCACACAGTATTATGTCCCATAGTGGCCCCTGCACACAGTATTATGTCCCATAGTGGCCCCTGCACACAGTATTATGTCCCATAGTGGCCCCTGCACACAGTATTATGTCCCATAGTGGCCCCTGCACACAGTATTATGTCCCATAGTGGCCCCTGCACACAGTATTATTCCCCATAGTGGCCCCTGCACACAGTATTATGTCCCATAGTGACCCCTGCACACAGTATTATGTCCCATACTGGCCCCTGCACACAGTATTATGTCCCATAGTGGTCCCTGCACACAGTATTATGTCCCATAGTGACCCCTGCACACAGTATTATGTCCCATAGTGGCCCCTGCACACAGTATTATGTCCCATAGTGACCCCTGCACACAGTATTATGTCCCATAGTGGCCCCTGCACACAGTATTATGTCCCATAGTGGCCCCTGCACACAGTATTATGTCACATAGTGACCCCCTGCACACAGTATTATCCCCCATAGTGGCCCCTGCACACAGTATTATGTCCCCATAGTGACCTCTGCACACAGTATTATCCCCCATAGTGGCCCCTGCACACAGTATTATGTCCCCATAGTGACCTCTGCACACAGTACTATCCCCCATAGTGGCCCCTGCACACAGTATTATGTCCCATAGTGGCCCCTGCACACAGTATTATGTCCCATAGTGGCCCCTGCACACAGTATTATGTCCCATAGTGGCCCCTGCACACACTATTATCCCCCATAGTGACCCTTGCACACAGTATTGTGGCCCCTGCACACAGTATTATCCCCCATAGTGGCCCCTGCACACAGTATTATCCCCCATAGTGACCTCTGCACACAGTATTATGTCCCATAGTGACCCCTGCACACAGTATTATGTCCCATAGTGGCCCCTGCACACAGTATTATCCCCCGTAGTGGCCCCTGCACACAGTATTATGTCCCATAGTGACCCCTGCACACAGTATTATGTCCCATAGTGGCCCCTGCACACAGTATTATGTCCCATAGTGACCCCTGCACGCAGTATTATCCCCCATAGTGGCCCCTGCACACAGTATTATGTCCCATAGTGACCCCTGCACACAGTATTATGTCCCATAGTGGCCCCTGCACACAGTATTATGTCCCATAGTGACCCCTGCACACAGTATTATGTCCCATAGTGGCCCCTGCACACAGTATTATGTCCCATAGTGACCCCTGCACACAGTATTATGTCCCATAGTGGCCCCTGCACACAGTATTATGTCCCATAGTGACCCCTGCACACAGTATTATGTCCCATAGTGACCCCTGCACACAGTATTATCCCCCATAGTGTCCCCTGCACACAGTATTATGTCCCATAGTGGCCCCTGCACACAGTATTATGTCCCAGAGTGGCCCCTGCACACAGTATTATGTCCCACAGTGACCCCTGCACACAGTATTATGTCCCATAGTGGCCCCTGCACACAGTATTATGTCCCATAGTGGCCCCTGCACACAGTATTATGTCCCATAGTGGCCCCTGCACACAGTATTATCCCCCATAGTGACCCCTGCACACAGTATTATGTCCCATAGTGGCTCCTGCACACAGTATTATCCCCATAGTGGCCCCTGCACACACTAATAACCCCAATAGCGGCCCCTGCACACAGTATTATGTCCCATAGTGGCCCCTGCACACAGTATTATCCCCCATAGTGGCCCCTGCACACAGTATTATGTCCCATAGTGGCCCCTGCACAGTATTATGTACCATAGTGGCCCCTGCACACAGTATAATGTCCCATAGTGGCCCCTGCACACAGTATTATGTCCCATAGTGGCCCCTGCACACAGTATTATCCCCCATAGTGGCCCCTGCACACAGTATTATCCCCCATAGTGGCCCCTGCACACAGTATTATGTCCCATAGTGGCCCCTGCACACAGTATTATACCCCATAGTGGCCCCTGCACACAGTATTATGTCCCATAGTGGCCCCTGCACACAGTATTATACCCCATAGTGGCCCCTGCACACAGTATTATGTCCCATAGTGGCCCCTGCACACAGTATTATGTCCCATAGTGGCCCCTGCACACAGTATTATGTCCCATAGTGGTCCCTGCACACAGTATTATGTCCCATAGTGACCCCTGCACACAGTATTATGTCCCATAGTGGCCCCTGCACACAGTATTATGTTCCATAGTGGTCCCTGCACACAGTACTATACCCCATAGTGGCCCCTGCACACAGTATTATCCCCCATAGTGGCCCCTGCACACAGTATTATCCCCCATAGTGGCCCCTGCACACAGTATTATCCCCCATAGTGACCCTTGCACACAGTATTATGTCCCATAGTGGCCCCTGCACACAGTATTATCCCCCATAGTGGCCCCTGCACACAGTATTATGTCCCATAGTGACCCCTGCACACAGTATTATCCCCCATAGTGGCCCCTGCACACAGTATTATCCCCAATAGTGACCCATGCACACAGTATTATGTCCCATAGTGACCCCTGCACACAGTATTATGTCCCATAGTGGCCCCTGCACACAGTATTATGTCCCATAGTGGCCCCTGCACACAGTATTATGTCCCATAGTGGCCCCTGCACACAGTATTATGTCCCATAGTGACCCCTGCACACAGTATTATATCCCATAGTGACCCCTGCACACAGTATTATGTCCCATAGTGGCCCCTGCACACAGTATTATGTCCCATAGTGGCCCCTGCACACAGTATTATGTCCCATAGTGACCCCTGCACACAGTATTATGTCCCATAGTGGCCACTGCACACAGTATTATGTCCCATAGTGACCCCTGCACACAGTATTATCCCCCATAGTGGCCCCTGCACACAGTATTATGTCCCATAGTGACCCCTGCACACAGTATTATCCCCCATAGTGGCCCCTGCACACAGTATTATGTCCCATAGTGGCCCCTGCACACAGTATTATGTCCCATAGTGGCCGCTGCACACAGTATTATGTCCCATAGTGACCCCTGCACACAGTATTATGTCCCATAGTGGCCCCTGCACACAGTATTATGTCCCATAGTGGCCCCTGCACACAGTATTATGTCCCATAGTGGCCCCTGCACACAGTATTATCCCCCATAGTGGCCCCTGCACACAGTATTATGTCCCATAGTGGCCCCTGCACACAGTATTATGTCCCATAGTGGCCCCTGCACACAGTATTATGTCCCATAGTGACCCCTGCACACAGTATTATGTCCCATAGTGACCCCTGCACACAGTATTATGTCCCATAGTGGCCCCTGCACGCAGTATTATCCCCCATAGTGGCCCCTACACACAGTATTATGTCCCATAGTGACCCCTGCACACAGTATTATGTCCCATAGTGACCCCTGCACACAGTATTATGTCCCAAAATGGCCCCTGCACACAGTATTATGTCCCATAGTGACCCCTGCACACAGTATTATATCCCATAGTGACCGCTGCACACAGTATTATGTCCCATAGTGGCCCCTGCACACAGTATTATGTCCCATAGTGGCCCCTGCACACAGTATTATGTCCCATAGTGACCCCTGCACACAGTATTATGTCCCATAGTGGCCACTGCACACAGTATTATGTCCCATAGTGACCCCTGCACACAGTATTATCCCCCATAGTGGCCCCTGCACACAGTATTATGTCCCATAGTGACCCCTGCACACAGTATTATCCCCCATAGTGGCCCCTGCACACAGTATTATGTCCCATAGTGGCCCCTGCACACAGTATTATGTCCCATAGTGGCCCCTGCACACAGTATTATGTCCCATAGTGACCCCTGCACACAGTATTATGTCCCATAGTGGCCCCTGCACACAGTATTATGTCCCATAGTGGCCCCTGCACACAGTATTATGTCCCATAGTGGCCCCTGCACACAGTATTATCCCCCATAGTGGCCCCTGCACACAGTATTATGTCCCATAGTGGCCCCTGCACACAGTATTATGTCCCATAGTGGCCCCTGCACACAGTATTATGTCCCATAGTGACCCCTGCACACAGTATTATGTCCCATAGTGACCCCTGCACACAGTATTATGTCCCATAGTGGCCCCTGCACACAGTATAATCCTCCATAGTGGCCCCTGCACACAGTATTATGTCCCATAGTGGCCCCTGCACACAGTATTATGTCCCATAGTGGCCCCTGCACACAGTATTATGTCCCATAGTGGCCCCTGCACGCAGTATTATCCCCCATAGTGGCCCCTACACACAGTATTATGTCCCATAGTGACCCCTGCACACAGTATTATGTCCCATAGTGACCCCTGCACACAGTATTATGTCCCATAGTGGCCACTGCACACAGTATTATGTCCCATAGTGACCCCTGCACACAGTATAATCCTCCATAGTGGCCCCTGCACACAGTATTATGTCCCATAGTGGCCCCTGCACACAGTATTATGTCCCATAGTGGCCCCTGCACACAGTATTATGTCCCACAGTGACCCCTGCACACAGTATTATGTCCCATAGTGGCCCCTGCACACAGTATTATGTCCCATAGTGGCCCCTGCACACAGTATTATGTCCCATAGTGGTCCCTGCACACAGTATTATGTCACATAGTGACCCCTGCACACAGTATTATGTCCCATAGTGGCCCCTGCACACAGTATTATGTCCCATAGTGACCCCTGCACGCAGTATTATCCCCCATAGTGGCCCCTGCACACAGTATTATGTCCCATAGTGGCCCCTGCACACAGTATTATGTCCCATAGTGACCCCTGCACACAGTATTATCCCCCATAGTGTCCCCTGCACACAGTATTATGTCACATAGTGACCCCCTGCACACAGTATTATCCCCCATAGTGACCCCTGCACACAGTATTATGTCCCATAGTGGCCCCTGCACACAGTATTATCCCCCATAGTGGCCCCTGCACACAGTATTATCCCCCATAGTGGCCCCTGCACACAGTATTATCCCCCATAGTGGCCCCTGCACACAGAATTATCCCCCATAGTGACCCCTGCACACAGTATTATGACCCATAGTGGCCCCTGCACATAGTATTATCCCCCATAGTGACCCCTGCACACAGTATTATGTCCCATAGTGGCCCCTGCACACAGTATTATCCCCCATAGTGGCCCCTGCACACAGTATTATCCCCCATAGTGGCCCCTGCACACAGTATTATCCCCCATAGTGACCCTTGCACACAGTATTATCCCCCATAGTGGCCCCTGCACACAGTATTATGTCCCACAGTGGCCCCTGCACACAGTATTATCCCCCATAGTGGCCCCTGCACACAGTATTATGTCCCATAGTGACCCCTGCACACAGTATTATCCCCCATAGTGGCCCCTGCACACTGTATTATCCCCCATAGTGACCCCTGCACACAGTATTATCCCCCATAGTGACCCCTGCACACAGTATTATGTCCCATAGTGACCCCTGCACACAGTATTATACCCCATAGTGGCCCCTGCACACAGTATTATGTCACATAGTGACCCCTGCACACAGTATTATGTCCCATAGTGACCCCTGCACACAGTATTATACCCCATAGTGGCCCCTGCACACAGTATTATGTCACATAGTGACCCCTGCACACAGTATTATGTCCCATAGTGGCCCCTGCACACAGTATTATGTCCCATAGTGACCCCTGCACACAGTATTATGTCCCATAGTGGCCCCTGCACACAGTATTATGTCCCATAGTGGCCCCTGCACACAGTATTATGTCCCATAGTGGCCCCTGCACACAGTATTATCCCCCATAGTGGCCCCTGCACACAGTATTATGTCCCATAGTGGCCCCTGCACACAGTATTATGTCCCATAGTGGCCCCTGCACACAGTATTATGTCCCATAGTGACCCCTGCACACAGTATTATGTCCCATAGTGACCCCTGCACACAGTATTATGTCCCATAGTGGCCCCTGCACACAGTATAATCCTCCATAGTGGCCCCTGCACACAGTATTATGTCCCATAGTGGCCCCTGCACACAGTATTATGTCCCATAGTGGCCCCTGCACACAGTATTATGTCCCATAGTGGCCCCTGCACGCAGTATTATCCCCCATAGTGGCCCCTACACACAGTATTATGTCCCATAGTGACCCCTGCACACAGTATTATGTCCCATAGTGACCCCTGCACACAGTATTATGTCCCATAGTGGCCACTGCACACAGTATTATGTCCCATAGTGACCCCTGCACACAGTATAATCCTCCATAGTGGCCCCTGCACACAGTATTATGTCCCATAGTGGCCCCTGCACACAGTATTATGTCCCATAGTGGCCCCTGCACACAGTATTATGTCCCACAGTGACCCCTGCACACAGTATTATGTCCCATAGTGGCCCCTGCACACAGTATTATGTCCCATAGTGGCCCCTGCACACAGTATTATGTCCCATAGTGGCCCCTGCACACAGTATTATCCCCCATAGTGGCCCCTGCACACAGTATTATCCCCCATAGTGACCCTTGCACACAGTATTATCCCCCATAGTGGCCCCTGCACACAGTATTATGTCCCACAGTGGCCCCTGCACACAGTATTATCCCCCATAGTGGCCCCTGCACACAGTATTATGTCCCATAGTGACCCCTGCACACAGTATTATCCCCCATAGTGGCCCCTGCACACTGTATTATCCCCCATAGTGACCCCTGCACACAGTATTATCCCCCATAGTGACCCCTGCACACAGTATTATGTCCATAGTGACCCCTGCACACAGTATTATACCCCATAGTGGCCCCTGCACACAGTATTATGTCACATAGTGACCCCTGCACACAGTATTATGTCCCATAGTGACCCCTGCACACAGTATTATACCCCATAGTGGCCCCTGCACACAGTATTATGTCACATAGTGACCCCTGCACACAGTATTATGTCCCATAGTGGCCCCTGCACACAGTATTATGTCCCATAGTGACCCCTGCACGCAGTATTATCCCCCATAGTGGCCCCTGCACACAGTATTATGTCCCATAGTGACCCCTGCACACAGTATTATACCCCATAGTGGCCCCTGCACACAGTATTATGTCACATAGTGACCCCTGCACACAGTATTATGTCCCATAGTGGCCCCTGCACACAGTATTATGTCCCATAGTGACCCCTGCACGCAGTATTATCCCCCATAGTGACCCCTGCACGCAGTATTATCCCCCATAGTGGCCCCTGCACACAGTATTATCCCCCATAGTGGCCCCTGCACACAGTATTATGTCACATAGTGACCCCTGCACACAGTATTATGTCCCATAGTGGCCCCTGCACACAGTATTATGTCCCATAGTGACCCCTGCACGCAGTATTATCCCCCATAGTGGCCCCTGCACACAGTATTATGTCCCATAGTGGCCCCTGCACACAGTATTATGTCCCATAGTGACCCCTGCACACAGTATTATGTCCCATAGTGACCCCTGCACACAGTATTATGTCCCATAGTGGCCACTGCACACAGTATTATGTCCCATAGTGACCACTGCACACAGTATTATCCCCCATAGTGGCCCCTGCACACAGTATTATGTCCCATAGTGGCCCCTGCACACAGTATTATGTCCCATAGTGGCCCCTGCACACACTATTAACCCCAATAGTGGCCCCTGCACACAGTATTATGTCCCATAGTGGCCCCTGCACACAGTATTATAACCCATAGTGGCCCCTGCACACAGTATAATGTCCCATAGTGGCCCCTGCACACAGTATTATGTCCCATAGTGTCCCCTACACACAGTATTATGTCCCATAGTGACCCCTGCACACAGTATTATGTCCCATAGTGACCCCTGCACACAGTATTATGTCCCATAGTGGCCCCTGCACACAGTATTATCCCCCATAGTGGCCCCTGCACACACTATTATCCCCCATAGTGACCCCTGCACACAGTATTATGTCCCATAGTGACCCCTGCACACAGTATTATGTCCCATAGTAGCCCCTGCACACAGTATTATGTCCCATAGTGGCCCCTGCACACAGTATTATGTCCCATAGTGACCCCTGCACACAGTATTATGTCCCATAGTGACCCCTGCACACAGTATTATGTCCCATAGTGGCCCCTGCACACAGTATTATGTCCCATAGTGACCCCTGCACACAGTATTATCCCCCATAGTGGCCCCTGCACACAGTATTATGTCCCATAGTGGCCCCTGCACACAGTATTATGTCCCATAGTGACCCCTGCACACAGTATTATGTCCCATAGTGGCCCCTGCACACAGTATTATGTCCCATAGTGTCCCCTGCACACAGTATTATCCTCCATAGTGGCCCCTGCACACAGTATTATGTCCCATAGTGGCCCCTGCACACAGTATTATGTCCCATAGTGGCCACTGCACACAGTATTATGTCCCATAGTGACCCCTGCACACAGTATTATCCCCCATAGTGGCCCCTGCACACAGTATTATGTCCCATAGTGGCCCCTGCACACAGTATTATGTCCCATAGTGGCCCCTGAACACAGTATTATGTCCCATAGTGGCCCCTGCACACAGTATTATGTCCCATAGTGGCCCCTGCACACAGTATTATGTCCCATAGTGGCCCCTGCACACAGTATTATTCCCCATAGTGGCCCCTGCACACAGTATTATGTCCCATAGTGACCCCTGCACACAGTATTATGTCCCATACTGGCCCCTGCACAA
>NW_027439846.1:0-42809 GCF_031893055.1 Leptodactylus fuscus
TAAATGGCTATCAAATGGGGTGAAATAGGCCCACTTTGGGAGGCCGCAGCTCCTCCAAATCAGGTCCGAGAAGCAGAATTCTGGTATATTTTGAAAGGGCGGATCTCTGGCTTTAAAACGCTTCTCTCGGATTTCTCGATTGGCGCATATTACCGGAGCAGACAGTACCGGCGCGCACCCACCCGTCCGCCACGCCGGGGCCTTTGGGGTTACAGGGTTGATCGACCCCTCGTTGGAAAGGTCTCGATCTCTACTTTTCAAGGAAACTGGAATCGGGTCGATCGGATGTAAGGAGGCGGAGCTACGTCTCCCGGAAGAGAGGCAACTTAAAAGCGCAAATGGCTATCAAATGGGGTGAAATAGGCCCACTTTGGGAGGCCGCAGCTCCTCCAAATCAGGTCCGAGAAGCAGAATTCTGGTATATTTTGAAAGGGCGGATCTCTGGCTTTAAAACGCTTCTCTCGGATTTTCGATTGGGCACATATTACCGGAGCAGACAGTACCGGCGCGCACCTACCCGCCACGCCGGGGCCTTTGGGGCTACAGGGTTGATCGACCCCTCGTTGGAAAGGTCTCGATCTCTACTTTTCAAGGAAACTGGAATCGGGTCGATCGGATGTAAGGAGGCGGAGCTACGTCTCCCGGAAGAGAGGCAACTTTTAAAGCGCAAATGGCTATCAAATGGGGTGAAATAGGCCCACTTTGGGAGGCCGCAGCTCCTCCAAATCAGGTCGAGAAGCCCCAATTCTGGTATGTTTTGAAAGGGCGGATCTCTGGCTTTAAAACGCTTCTCTCGGATTTTCGATTGGGCACATATTACCGGAGCAGACAGTACCGGCGCGCACCTACCCGCCACGCCGGGGCCTTTGGGGCTACCGGGTTGATCGACCCCTCGTTGGAAAGGTCTCGATCTCTACTTTTAAGGAATCTGGAATCGGGTCGATCGGATGTAAGGAGGCGGAGCTACGTCTCCCGGAAGAGAGGCAACTTTAAAGCGCAAATGGCTATCAAATGGGGTGAAATAGGCCCACTTTGGGAGGCCGCAGCTCCTCCAAATCAGGTCCGAGAAGCAGAATTCTGGTATATTTTGAAAGGGCGGATCTCTGGCTTTAAAACGCTTCTCTCGGATTTTCGATTGGGCGCATATTACCGGAGCAGACAGTACCGGCGAGCACCCACCCGCCACGCCGGGGCCTTTGGGGCTACAGGGTTGATCGACCCCTCGTTGGAAAGGTCTCGATCTCTACTTTTCAAGGAAACTGGAATCGGGTCGATCAGATGTAAGGAGGCGGAGCTACGTCTCCCGGAAGAGAGGCAACTTAAAAGCGCAAATGGCTATCAAATGGGGTGAAATAGGCCCACTTTGGGAGGCCGCAGCTCCTCCAAATCAGGTCCGAGAAGCAGAATTCTGGTATATTTTGAAAGGGCGGATCTCTGGCTTTAAAACGCTTCTCTCGGATTTTCGATTGGGCACATATTACCGGAGCAGACAGTACCGGCGCGCACCTACCCGCCACGCCGGGGCCTTTGGGGCTACAGGGTTGATCGACCCCTCGTTGGAAAGGTCTCGATCTCTACTTTTCAAGGAAACTGGAATCGGGTCGATCGGATGTAAGGAGGCGGAGCTACGTCTCCCGGAAGAGAGGCAACTTTAAAGCGCAAATGGCTATCAAATGGGGTGAAATAGGCCCACTTTGGGAGGCCCGCAGCTCCTCCAAATCAGGTCCGAGAAGCACAATTCTGGTATATTTTGAAAGGGCGGATCTCTGGCTTTAAAACGCTTCTCTCGGATTTTCGATTGGGCGCATATTACCGGAGCAGACAGTATCAGCGCGCACCTACCCGCCACGCCGGGGCCTTTGGGGCTACAGGGTTGATCGACCCCTCGTTGGAAAGGTCTCGATCTCTACTTTTCAAGGAAACTGGAATCGGGTCGATCGGATGTAAGGAGGCGGAGCTACGTCTCCCGGAAGAGAGGCAACTTTAAAGCGCAAATGGCTATCAAATGGGGTGAAATAGCCCCTCACTTTGAGAGGCCGCAGCTCCTCCAAATCAGGTCCGAGAAGCACAATTCCGGTATATTTTGAAAGGGCAGATCTCTGGCTTTAAAATGCTTCTCCCGGATTTTCGATTGGGCGCATATTACCGGAGCAGACAGTACCCGGCGCGCACCTACCCGCCATGCCGGGGCCTTTGGGGCTACAAGATTGATCGACCCCCTCGTTGGAAAGGTCTCGATCTCTACTTTTCAAGGAAACTGGAATCGGGTCGATCAGATGTAAGGAGGCGGAGCTACGTCTCCCGGAAGAGAGGCAACTTTAAAGCGCAAATGGCTATCAAATGGGGTGAAATAGGCCCACTTTGAGAGGCCGCAGCTCCTCCAAATCAGGTCCGAGAAGCACAATTCTGGTATATTTTGAAAGGGCGGATCTCTGGCTTTAAAACGCTTCTCTCGGATTTTCGATTGGGCACATATTACCGGAGCAGACAGTACCGGCGCGCACCCACCCGCCACGCCGGGGCCTTTGGGGCTACAGGGTTGATTGACCCCTCGTTGGAAAGGTCTCGATCTCTACTTTTCAAGGAAATTGGAATCGGGTCGATCGGATGTAAGGAGGCGGAGCTACGTCTCCCGGAAGAGAGGCAACTTTAAAGCGCAAATGGCTATCAAATGGGGTGAAATAGGCCCACTTTGAGAGGCCGCAGCTCCTCCAAATCAGGTCCGAGAAGCACAATTCCGGTATATTTTGAAAGGGCGGATCTCTGGCTTTAAAACGCTTCTCTCGGATTTTCGATTGGGCACATATTACCGGAGCAGACAGTACCGGCGCGCACACCTACCCGCCACGCCGGGGCCTTTGGGGCTACAGGGTTGATCGCCCCCTCGTTGGAAAGGTCTCGATCTCTACTTTTCAAGGAAACTGGAATCGGGTCGATCGGATGTAAGGAGGCGGAGCTACGTCTCCCGGAAGAGAGGCAACTTTAAAGCGCAAATGGCTATCAAATGGGGTGAAATAGGCCCACTTTGAGAGGCCGCAGCTCCTCCAAATCAGGTCCGAGAAGCACAATTCTGGTATATTTTGAAAGGGCGGATCTCTGGCTTTAAAACGCTTCTCTCGGATTTTCGATTGGGCACATATTACCGGAGCAGACAGTACCGGCGCGCACCTACCCGCCACGCCGGGGCCTTTGGGCTACCGGGTTGATCGACCCCTCGTTGGAAAGGTCTCGATCTCTACTTTTTAAGGAATCTGGAATCGGGTCGATCGGATGTAAGGAGGCGGAGCTACGTCTCCCGGAAGAGAGGCAACTTTAAAGCGCAAATGGCTATCAAATGGGGTGAAATAGGCCCACTTTGGGAGGCCGCAGCTCCTCCAAATCAGGTCCGAGAAGCAGAATTCTGGTATATTTTGAAAGGGCGGATCTCTGGCTTTAAAACGCTTCTCTCGGATTTTCGATTGGGCGCATATTACCGGAGCAGACAGTACCGGCGCGCACCCACCCGCCACGCCGGGGCCTTTGGGGCTACAGGGTTGATCGACCCCTCGTTGGAAAGGTCTCGATCTCTACTTTTCAAGGAAACTGGAATCGGGTCGATCGGATGTAAGGAGGCGAAGCTACGTCTCCCGGAAGAGAGGCAACTTTAAAAGCGCAAATGGCTATCAAATGGGGTGAAATAGGCCCACTTTGGGAGGCCGCAGCTCCTCCAAATCAGGTCCGAGAAGCAGAATTCTGGTATATTTTTGAAAGGGCGGATCTCTGGCTTTAAAACGCTTCTCTCGGATTTTCGATTGGGCACATATTACCGGAGCAGACAGTACCCGGCGCGCACCTACCCGCCACGCCGGGGCCTTTGGGGCTACAGGGTTGATCGACCCCTCGTTGGAAAGGTCTCGATCTCTACTTTTCAAGGAAACTGGAATCGGGTCGATCGGATGTAAGGAGGCGGAGCTACGTCTCCCGGAAGAGAGGCAACTTTAAAGCGCAAATGGCTATCAAATGGGGTGAAATAGGCCCACTTTGAGAGGCCGCAGCTCCTCCAAATCAGGTCCGAGAAGCACAATTCTGGTATATTTTGAAAGGGCGGATCTCTGGCTTTAAAACGCTTCTCTCGGATTTTCGATTGGGCACATATTACCGGAGCAGACAGTACCGGCGCGCACCTACCCGCCACGCCGGGGCCTTTGGGGCTACCGGGTTGATCGACCCCTCGTTGGAAAGGTCTCGATCTCTACTTTTCAAGGAAACTGGAATCGGGTCGATCGGATGTAAGGAGGCGGAGCTACGTCTCCCGGAAGAGAGGCAACTTAAAAGCGCAAATGGCTATCAAATGGGGTGAAATAGGCCCACTTTGGGAGGCCGCAGCTCCTCCAAATCAGGTCCGAGAAGCAGAATTCTGGTATATTTTGAAAGGGCGGATCTCTGGCTTTAAAACGCTTCTCTCGGATTTTCGATTGGGCACATATTACCGGAGCAGACAGTACCGGCGCGCACCTACCCCGCCACGCCGGGGCCTTTGGGGCTACAGGGTTGATCGACCCCTCGTTGGAAAGGTCTCGATCTCTACTTTTCAAGGAAACTGGAATCGGGTCGATCGGATGTAAGGAGGCGGAGCTACGTCTCCCGGAAGAGAGGCAACTTTAAAGCGCAAATGGCTATCAAATGGGGTGAAATAGGCCCACTTTGAGAGGCCGCAGCTCCTCCAAATCAGGTCCGAGAAGCACAATTCTGGTATATTTTTGAAAGGGCGGATCTCTGGCTTTAAAACGCTTCTCTCAGATTTTCGATTGGGCGCATATTACCGGAGCAGACAGTACCGGCGCGCACCTACCCGCCACGCCGGGGCCTTTGGGGCTACCGGGTTGATCGACCCCTTCGTTGGAAAGGTCTCGATCTCTACTTTTTAAGGAATCTGGAATCGGGTCGATCGGATGTAAGCGAGGCGGAGCTACGTCTCCCGGAAGAGAGGCAACTTTAAAGCGCAAATGGCTATCAAATGGGGTGAAATAGGCCCACTTTGGGAGGCCGCAGCTCCTCCAAATCAGGTCCGAGAAGCACAATTCTGGTATATTTTGAAAGGGCGGATCTCTGGCTTTAAAACGCTTCTCTCGGATTTTCGATTGGGTGCATATTACCGGAGCAGACAGTACCCGGCGCGCACCCACCCGCCGCCACGCCGGGGCCTTTGGGGCTACAGGGTTGATCGACCCCTCGTTGGAAAGGTCTCGATCTCTACTTTTCAAGGAAACTGGAATCGGGTCGATCGGATGTAAGGAGGCGGAGCTACGTCTCCCGGAAGAGAGGCAACTTAAAAGCGCAAATGGCTATCAAATGGGGTGAAATAGGACCACTTTGGGAGGCCGCAGCTCCTCCAAATCAGGTCCGAGAAGCAGAATTCTGGTATATTTTGAAAGGGCGGATCTCTGGCTTTAAAACGCTTCTCTCGGATTTTCGATTGGCACATATTACCGGAGCAGACAGTACCGGCGCGCACCTACCCGCCACGCCGGGGCCTTTGGGGCTACAGGGTTGACTCGACCCCTCGTTGGAAAGGTCTCGATCTCTACTTTTCAAGGAAACTGGAATCGGGTCGATCGGATGTAAGGAGGCGGAGCTACGTCTCCCGGAAGAGAGGCAACTTTAAAGCGCAAATGGCTATCAAATGGGGTGAAAATAGGCCCACTTTGGGAGGCCGCAGCTCCTCCAAATCAGGTCCGAGAAGCAGAATTCTGGTATATTTTGAAAGGGCGGATCTCTGGCTTTAAAACGCTTCTCTCGGATTTTCGATTGGGCGCATATTACCGGAGCAGACAGTACCAGCGCGCCACCTACCCGCCACGCCGGGGCCTTTGGGGCTACAGGGTTGATCGACCCCTCGTTGGAAAGGTCTCGATCTCTACTTTTCAAGGAAACTGGAATCGGGTCGATCGGATGTAAGGAGGCGGAGCTACGTCTCCCGGAAGAGAGGCAACTTTAAAGCGCAAATGGCTATCAAATGGGGTGAAATAGGCCCACTTTGAGAGGCCGCAGCTCCTCCAAATCAGGTCCGAGAAGCACAATTCTGGTGTATTTTTGAAAGGGCGGATCTCTGGCTTTAAAACGCTTCTCTCGGATTTTCGATTGGGCACATATTACCGGAGCAGACAGTACCGGCGCGCACCTACCCGCCACGCCGGGGCCTTTGGGGCTACCGGGTTGATCGACCCCCTCGTTGGAAAGGTCTCGATCTCTACTTTTTAAGGAATCTGGAATCGGGTCGATCGGATGTAAGGAGGCGGAGCTACGTCTCCCGGAAGAGAGGCAACTTTAAAGCGCAAATGGCTATCAAATGGGGTGAAATAGGCCCACTTTGGGAGGCCGCAGCTCCTCCAAATCAGGTCCGAGAAGCAGAATTCTGGTATATTTTGAAAGGGCGGATCTCTGGCTTTAAAACGCTTCTCTCGGATTTTCGATTGGGCGCATATTACCGGAGCAGACAGTACCGGCGCGCACCCACCCGCCACGCCGGGGCCTTTGGGGTTACAGGGTTGATCGACCCCCTCGTTGGAAAGGTCTCGATCTCTACTTTTCAAGGAAACTGGAATCGGGTCGATCGGATGTAAGGAGGCGGAGCTACGTCTCCCGGAAGAGAGGCAACTTAAAAGCGCAAATGGCTATCAAATGGGGTGAAATAGGCCCACTTTGGGAGGCCGCGCAGCTCCTCCAAATCAGGTCCGAGAAGCAGAATTCTGGTATATTTTGAAAGGGCGGATCTCTGGCTTTAAAACGCTTCTCTCGGATTTTCGATTGGGCACATATTACCGGAGCAGACAGTACCGGCGCGCACCTACCCGCCACGCCGGGGCCTTTGGGGCTACAGGGTTGATCGACCCCTCGTTGGAAAGGTCTCGATCTCTACTTTTCAAGGAAACTGGAATCGGGTCGATCGGATGTAAGGAGGCGGAGCTACGTCTCCCGGAAGAGAGGCAACCTTTAAAGCGCAAATGGCTATCAAATGGGGTGAAATAGGCCCACTTTGGGAGGCCGCAGCTCCTCCAAAATCAGGTCCGAGAAGCCCAATTCTGGTATGTTTTGAAAGGGCGGATCTCTGGCTTTAAAACGCTTCTCTCGGATTTTCGATTGGGCACATATTACCGGAGCAGACAGTACCGGCGCGCACCTACCCGCCACGCCGGGGCCTTTGGGGCTACCGGGTTGATCGACCCCTCGTTGGAAAGGTCTCGATCTCTACTTTTTAAGGAATCTGGAATCGGGTCGATCGGATGTAAGGAGGCGGAGCTACGTCTCCCGGAAGAGAGGCAACTTTAAAGCGCAAATGGCTATCAAATGGGGTGAAATAGGCCCACTTTGGGAGGCCGCAGCTCCTCCAAATCAGGTCCGAGAAGCAGAATTCTGGTATATTTTGAAAGGGCGGATCTCTGGCTTTAAAACGCTTCTCTCGGATTTTCGATTGGGCGCATATTACCGGAGCAGACAGTACCGGCGAGCACCCACCCGCCACGCCGGGGCCTTTGGGGCTACAGGGTTGATCGACCCCTTCGTTGGAAAGGTCTCGATCTCTACTTTTCAAGGAAACTGGAATCGGGTCGATCAGATGTAAGGAGGCGGAGCTACGTCTCCCGGAAGAGAGGCAACTTAAAAGCGCAAATGGCTATCAAATGGGGT
This sequence comes from Leptodactylus fuscus, assembly GCF_031893055.1. NCBI lineage: Eukaryota > Metazoa > Chordata > Amphibia > Anura > Leptodactylidae > Leptodactylus > Leptodactylus fuscus. Next base: position 7,666 of record NW_027439846.1, read on the forward strand.
GAAATAGGCCCACTTTGGGAGGCCGCAGCTCCTCCAAATCAGGTCCGAGAAGCAGAATTCTGGTATATTTTGAAAGGGCGGATCTCTGGCTTTAAAACGCTTCTCTCGGATTTTCGATTGGGCACATATTACCGGAGCAGACAGTACCGGCGCGCACCCTACCCGCCACGCCGGGGCCTTTGGGGCTACAGGGTTGATCGACCCCTCGTTGGAAAGGTCTCGATCTCTACTTTTCAAGGAAACTGGAATCGGGTCGATCGGATGTAAGGAGGCGGAGCTACGTCTCCCGGAAGAGAGGCAACTTTAAAGCGCAAATGGCTATCAAATGGGGTGAAATAGGCCCACTTTGGGAGGCCGCAGCTCCTCCAAATCAGGTCCGAGAAGCACAATTCTGGTATATTTTGAAAGGGCGGATCTCTGGCTTTAAAACGCTTCTCTCGGATTTTCGATTGGGCGCATATTACCGGAGCAGACAGTATCAGCGCGCACCTACCCCGCCACGCCGGGGCCTTTGGGGCTACAGGGTTGATCGACCCCTCGTTGGAAAGGTCTCGATCTCTACTTTTCAAGGAAACTGGAATCGGGTCGATCGGATGTAAGGAGGCGGAGCTACGTCTCCCGGAAGAGAGGCAACTTTAAAGCGCAAATGGCTATCAAATGGGGTGAAATAGCCCCACTTTGAGAGGCCGCAGCTCCTCCAAATCAGGTCCGAGAAGCACAATTCCGGTATATTTTGAAAGGGCAGATCTCTGGCTTTAAAATGCTTCTCCCGGATTTTCGATTGGGCGCATATTACCGGAGCAGACAGTACCGGCGCGCACCTACCCGCCATGCCGGGGCCTTTGGGGCTACAAGATTGATCGACCCCTCGTTGGAAAGGTCTCGATCTCTACTTTTCAAGGAAACTGGAATCGGGTCGATCAGATGTAAGGAGGCGGAGCTACGTCTCCCGGAAGAGAGGCAACTTTAAAGCGCAAATGGCCTATCAAATGGGGTGAAATAGGCCCACTTTGAGAGGCCGCAGCTCCTCCAAATCAGGTCCGAGAAGCACAATTCTGGTATATTTTGAAAGGGCGGATCTCTGGCTTTAAAACGCTTCTCTCGGATTTTCGATTGGGCACATATTACCGGAGGCAGACAGTACCGGCGCGCACTCCACCCGCCACGCCGGGGCCTTTGGGGCTACAGGGTTGATTGACCCCCTCGTTGAAAGGTCTCGATCTCTACTTTTCAAGGAAATTGGAATCGGGGTCGATCGGATGTAAGGAGGCGGAGCTACGTCTCCCGGAAGAGAGGCAACTTTAAAGCGCAAATGGCTATCAAATGGGGTGAAATAGGCCCACTTTGAGAGGCCGCAGCTCCTCCAAATCAGGTCCGAGAAGCACAATTCCGGTATATTTTGAAAGGGCGGATCTCTGGCTTTAAAACGCTTCTCTCGGATTTTCGATTGGGGCACATATTACCGGAGCAGACAGTACCGGCGCGCACCTACCCGCCACGCCGGGGCCTTTGGGGCTACAGGGTTGATCGCCCCCTCGTTGGAAAGGTCTCGATCTCTACTTTTCAAGGAAACTGGAATCGGGTCGATCGGATGTAAGGAGGCGGAGCTACGTCTCCCGGAAGAGAGGCAACTTTAAAGCGCGCAAATGGCTATCAAATGGGGTGAAATAGGCCCACTTTGAGAGGCCGCAGCTCCTCCAAATCAGGTCCGAGAAGCACAATTCTGGTATATTTTGAAAGGGCGGATCTCTGGCTTTAAAACGCTTCTCGCTCGGATTTTCGATTGGGCACATATTACCGGAGCAGACAGTACCGGCGCGCACCTACCCGCCACGCCGGGGCCTTTGGGCTACCGGGTTGATCGACCCCTCGTTGGAAAGGTCTCGATCTCTACTTTTTAAGGAATCTGGAATCGGGTCGATCGGATGTAAGGAGGCGGAGCTACGTCTCCCGGAAGAGAGGCAACTTTAAAGCGCAAATGGCTATCAAATGGGGTGAAATAGGCCCACTTTGGGAGGCCGCAGCTCCTCCAAATCAGGTCCGAGAAGCAGAATTCTGGTATATTTTTGAAAAGGGCGGATCTCTGGCTTTAAAACGCTTCTCTCGGATTTTCGATTGGGCGCATATTACCGGAGCAGACAGTACCGGCGCGCACCCACCCGCCACGCCGGGGCCTTTGGGGCTACAGGGTTGATCGACCCCTCGTTGGAAAGGTCTCGATCTCTACTTTTCAAGGAAACTGGAATCGGGTCGATCGGATGTAAGGAGGCGAAGCTACGTCTCCCGGAAGAGAGGCAACTTAAAAGCGCAAATGGCTATCAAATGGGGTGAAATAGGCCCACTTTGGGAGGCCGCAGCTCCTCCAAATCAGGTCCGAGAAGCAGAATTCTGGTATATTTTGAAAGGGCGGATCTCTGGCTTTAAAACGCTTCTCTCGGATTTTCGATTGGGCACATATTACCGGAGCAGACAGTACCGGCGCGCACCTACCCGCCACGCCGGGGCCTTTGGGGCTACAGGGTTGATCGACCCCTCGTTGGAAAGGTCTCGATCTCTACTTTTCAAGGAAACTGGAATCGGGTCGATCGGATGTAAGGAGGCGGAGCTACGTCTCCCGGAAGAGAGGCAACTTTAAAGCGCAAATGGCTATCAAATGGGGTGAAATAGGCCCACTTTGAGAGGCCGCAGCTCCTCCAAATCAGGTCCGAGAAGCACAATTCTGGTATATTTTGAAAGGGCGGATCTCTGGCTTTAAAACGCTTCTCTCGGATTTTCGATTGGGCACATATTACCGGAGCAGACAGTACCGGCGCGCACCTACCCGCCACGCCGGGGCCTTTGGGGCTACCGGGTTGATCGACCCCTCGTTGGAAAGGTCTCGATCTCTACTTTTCAAGGAAACTGGAATCGGGTCGATCGGATGTAAGGAGGCGGAGCTACGTCTCCCGGAAGAGAGGCAACTTAAAAGCGCAAATGGCTATCAAATGGGGTGAAATAGGCCCACTTTGGGAGGCCGCAGCTCCTCCAAATCAGGTCCGAGAAGCAGAATTCTGGTATATTTTGAAAGGGCGGATCTCTGGCTTTAAAACGCTTCTCTCGGATTTTCGATTGGGCACATATTACCGGAGCAGACAGTACCGGCGCGCACCTACCCGCCACGCCGGGGCCTTTGGGGCTACAGGGTTGATCGACCCCTCGTTGGAAAGGTCTCGATCTCTACTTTTCAAGGAAACTGGAATCGGGTCGATCGGATGTAAGGAGGCGGAGCTACGTCTCCCGGAAGAGAGGCAACTTTAAAGCGCAAATGGCTATCAAATGGGGTGAAATAGGCCCACTTTGAGAGGCCGCAGCTCCTCCAAATCAGGTCCGAGAAGCACAATTCTGGTATATTTTGAAAGGGCGGATCTCTGGCTTTAAAACGCTTCTCTCAGATTTTCGATTGGGCGCATATTACCGGAGCAGACAGTACCGGCGCGCACCTACCCGCCACGCCGGGGCCTTTGGGGCTACCGGGTTGATCGACCCCTCGTTGGAAAGGTCTCGATCTCTACTTTTTAAGGAATCTGGAATCGGGTCGATCGGATGTAAGGAGGCGGAGCTACGTCTCCCGGAAGAGAGGCAACTTTAAAGCGCAAATGGCTATCAAATGGGGTGAAATAGGCCCACTTTGGGAGGCCGCAGCTCCTCCAAATCAGGTCCGAGAAGCACAATTCTGGTATATTTTGAAAGGGCGGATCTCTGGCTTTAAAACGCTTCTCTCGGATTTTCGATTGGGTGCATATTACCGGAGCAGACAGTACCGGCGCGCACCCACCCGCCACGCCGGGGCCTTTGGGGCTACAGGGTTGATCGACCCCTCGTTGGAAAGGTCTCGATCTCTACTTTTCAAGGAAACTGGAATCGGGTCGATCGGATGTAAGGAGGCGGAGCTACGTCTCCCGGAAGAGAGGCAACTTAAAAGCGCAAATGGCTATCAAATGGGGTGAAATAGGACCACTTTGGGAGGCCGCAGCTCCTCCAAATCAGGTCCGAGAAGCAGAATTCTGGTATATTTTGAAAGGGCGGATCTCTGGCTTTAAAACGCTTCTCTCGGATTTTCGATTGGCACATATTACCGGAGCAGACAGTACCGGCGCGCACCTACCCGCCACGCCGGGGCCTTTGGGGCTACAGGGTTGATCGACCCCTCGTTGGAAAGGTCTCGATCTCTACTTTTCAAGGAAACTGGAATCGGGTCGATCGGATGTAAGGAGGCGGAGCTACGTCTCCCGGAAGAGAGGCAACTTTAAAGCGCAAATGGCTATCAAATGGGGTGAAATAGGCCCACTTTGGGAGGCCGCAGCTCCTCCAAATCAGGTCCGAGAAGCAGAATTCTGGTATATTTTGAAAGGGCGGATCTCTGGCTTTAAAACGCTTCTCTCGGATTTTCGATTGGGCGCATATTACCGGAGCAGACAGTACCAGCGCGCACCTACCCGCCACGCCGGGGCCTTTGGGGCTACAGGGTTGATCGACCCCTCGTTGGAAAGGTCTCGATCTCTACTTTTCAAGGAAACTGGAATCGGGTCGATCGGATGTAAGGAGGCGGAGCTACGTCTCCCGGAAGAGAGGCAACTTAAAAGCGCAAATGGCTATCAAATGGGGTGAAATAGGCCCACTTTGGGAGGCCGCAGCTCCTCCAAATCAGGTCCGAGAAGCAGAATTCTGGTATATTTTGAAAGGGCGGATCTCTGGCTTTAAAACGCTTCTCTCGGATTTTCGATTGGGCACATATTACCGGAGCAGACAGTACCGGCGCGCACCTACCCGCCACGCCGGGGCCTTTGGGGCTACAGGGTTGATCGACCCCTCGTTGGAAAGGTCTCGATCTCTACTTTTCAAGGAAACTGGAATCGGGTCGATCGGATGTAAGGAGGCGGAGCTACGTCTCCCGGAAGAGAGGCAACTTTAAAGCGCAAATGGCTATCAAATGGGGTGAAATAGGCCCACTTTGGGAGGACGCAGCTCCTCCAAATCAGGTCCGAGAAGCACAATTCTGGTATATTTTGAAAGGGCGGATCTCTGGCTTTAAAACGCTTCTCTCGGATTTTCGATTGGGTGCATATTACCGGAGCAGACAGTACCAGCGCGCACCTACCCGCCACGCCGGGGCCTTTGGGGCTACAGGGTTGATCGACCCCTCGTTGGAAAGGTCTCGATCTCTACTTTTCAAGGAAACTGGAATCGGGTCGATCGGATGTAAGGAGGCGGAGCTACGTCTCCCGGAAGAGAGGCAACTTTAAAGCGCAAATGGCTATCAAATGGGGTGAAATAGGCCCACTTTGAGAGGCCGCAGCTCCTCCAAATCAGGTCCGAGAAGCACAATTCTGGTATATTTTGAAAGGGCGGATCTCTGGCTTTAAAACGCTTCTCTCGGATTTTCGATTGGGCACATATTACCGGAGCAGACAGTACCGGCGCGCACCTACCCGCCACGCCGGGGCCTTTGGGGCTACCGGGTTGATCGACCCCTCGTTGGAAAGGTCTCGATCTCTACTTTTTAAGGAATCTGGAATCGGGTCGATCGGATGTAAGGAGGCGGAGCTACGTCTCCCGGAAGAGAGGCAACTTTAAAGCGCAAATGGCTATCAAATGGGGTGAAATAGGCCCACTTTGGGAGGCCGCAGCTCCTCCAAATCAGGTCCGAGAAGCAGAATTCTGGTATATTTTGAAAGGGCGGATCTCTGGCTTTAAAACGCTTCTCTCGGATTTTCGATTGGGCGCATATTACCGGAGCAGACAGTACCGGCGCGCACCCACCCGCCACGCCGGGGCCTTTGGGGCTACAGGGTTGATCGACCCCTCGTTGGAAAGGTCTCGAACTCTACTTTTCAAGGAAACTGGAATCGGGTCGATCGGATGTAAGGAGGCGGAGCTACGTCTCCCGGAAGAGAGGCAACTTAAAAGCGCAAATGGCTATCAAATGGGGTGAAATAGGCCCACTTTGGGAGGCCGCAGCTCCTCCAAATCAGGTCCGAGAAGCAGAATTCTGGTATATTTTGAAAGGGCGGATCTCTGGCTTTAAAACGCTTCTCTCGGATTTTCGATTGGGCACATATTACCGGAGCAGACAGTACCGGCGCGCACCTACCCGCCACGCCGGGGCCTTTGGGGCTACAGGGTTGATCGACCCCTCGTTGGAAAGGTCTCGATCTCTACTTTTCAAGGAAACTGGAATCGGGTCGATCGGATGTAAGGAGGCGGAGCTACGTCTCCCGGAAGAGAGGCAACTTAAAAGCGCAAATGGCTATCAAATGGGGTGAAATAGGCCCACTTTGGGAGGCCGCAGCTCCTCCAAATCAGGTCCGAGAAGCAAAATTCTGGTATATTTTGAAAGAGTGGATCTCTGGCTTTAAAATGCTTCTCTCGGATTTTCGATTGGGCGCATATTACCGGAGCAGACAGTACCGGCGCGCACCTACCCGCCATGCCGGGGCCTTTGGGGCTACAAGATTGATCGACCCCTCGTTGGAAAGGTCTCGATCTCTACTTTTCAAGGAAACTGGAATCGGGTCGATCGGATGTAAGGAGGCGGAGCTACGTCTCCCGGAAGAGAGGCAACTTAAAAGCGCAAATGGCTATCAAATGGGGTGAAATAGGCCCACTTTGGGAGGCCGCAGCTCCTCCAAATCAGGTCCGAGAAGCACAATTCTGGTATATTTTGAAAGGGCGGATCTCTGGCTTTAAAACGCTTCTCTCGGATTTTCGATTGGGCGCATATTACCGGAGCAGACAGTACCAGCGCGCACCTACCCGCCACGCCGGGGCCTTTGGGGCTACAGGGTTGATCGACCCCTCGTTGGAAAGGTCTCGATCTCTACTTTTCAAGGAAACTGGAATCGGGTCGATCGGATGTAAGGAGGCGGAGCTACGTCTCCCGGAAGAGAGGCAACTTAAAAGCGCAAATGGCTATCAAATGGGGTGAAATAGGCCCACTTTGGGAGGCCGCAGCTCCTCCAAATCAGGTCCGAGAAGCAAAATTCTGGTATATTTTGAAAGAGTGGATCTCTGGCTTTAAAATGCTTCTCTCGGATTTTCGATTGGGCGCATATTACCGGAGCAGACAGTACCGGCGCGCACCTACCCGCCATGCCGGGGCCTTTGGGGCTACAAGATTGATCGACCCCTCGTTGGAAAGGTCTCGATCTCTACTTTTCAAGGAAACTGGAATCGGGTCGATCGGATGTAAGGAGGCGGAGCTACGTCTCCCGGAAGAGAGGCAACTTAAAAGCGCAAATGGCTATCAAATGGGGTGAAATAGGCCCAATTTGGGAGGCCGCAGCTCCTCCAAATCAGGTCCGAGAAGCAAAATTCTGGTATATTTTGAAAGGGTGGATCTCTGGCTTTAAAATGCTTCTCCCGGATTTTCGATTGGGCGCATATTACCGGAGCAGACAGTACCGGCGCGCACCTACCCGCCATGCCGGGGCCTTTGGGGCTACAAGATTGATCGACCCCTCGTTGGAAAGGTCTCGATCTCTACTTTTCAAGGAAACTGGAATCGGGTCGATCGGATGTAAGGAGGCGGAGCTACGTCTCCCGGAAGAGAGGCAACTTTAAAGCGCAAATGGCTATCAAATGGGGTGAAATAGGCCCACTTTGAGAGGCCGCAGCTCCTCCAAATCAGGTCCGAGAAGCACAATTCTGGTATATTTTGAAAGGGCGGATCTCTGGCTTTAAAACGCTTCTCTCGGATTTTCGATTGGGCACATATTACCGGAGCAGACAGTACCGGCGCGCACCCACCCGCCACGCCGGGGCCTTTGGGGCTACAGGGTTGATCGACCCCTCGTTGGAAAGGTCTCGATCTCTACTTTTCAAGGAAACTGGAATCGGGTCGATCGGATGTAAGGAGGCGGAGCTACGTCTCCCGGAAGAGAGGCAACTTTAAAGCGCAAATGGCTATCAAATGGGGTGAAATAGGCCCACTTTGAGAGGCCACAGCTCCTCCAAATCAGGTCCGAGAAGCAGAATTCTGGTATATTTTGAAAGGGCGGATCTCTGGCTTTAAAACGCTTCTCTCGGATTTTCGATTGGGCACATATTACCGGAGCAGACAGTACCGGCGCGCACCTACCCGCCACGCCGGGGCCTTTGGGGCTACCGGGTTGATCGACCCCTCGTTGGAAAGGTCTCGATCTCTACTTTTTAAGGAATCTGGAATCGGGTCGATCGGATGTAAGGAGGCGGAGCTACGTCTCCCGGAAGAGAGGCAACTTTAAAGCGCAAATGGCTATCAAATGGGGTGAAATAGGCCCACTTTGGGAGGCCGCAGCTCCTCCAAATCAGGTCCGAGAAGCAGAATTCTGGTATATTTTGAAAGGGCGGATCTCTGGCTTTAAAACGCTTCTCTCGGATTTTCGATTGGGCGCATATTACCGGAGCAGACAGTACCAGCGCGCACCCACCCGCCACGCCGGGGCCTTTGGGGCTACAGGGTTGATCGACCCCTCGTTGGAAAGGTCTCGATCTCTACTTTTCAAGGAAACTGGAATCGGGTCGATCGGATGTAAGGAGGCGGAGCTACGTCTCCCGGAAGAGAGGCAACTTAAAAGCGCAAATGGCTATCAAATGGGGTGAAATAGGCCCACTTTGGGAGGCCGCAGCTCCTCCAAATCAGGTCCGAGAAGCAGAATTCTGGTATATTTTGAAAGGGCGGATCTCTGGCTTTAAAACGCTTCTCTCGGATTTTCGATTGGGCACATATTACCGGAGCAGACAGTACCGGCGCACACCTACCCGCCACGCCGGGGCCTTTGGGGCTACAGGGTTGATCGACCCCTCGTTGGAAAGGTCTCGATCTCTACTTTTCAAGGAAACTGGAATCGGGTCGATCGGATGTAAGGAGGCGGAGCTACGTCTCCCGGAAGAGAGGCAACTTTAAAGCGCAAATGGCTATCAAATGGGGTGAAATAGGCCCACTTTGGGAGGCCGCAGCTCCTCCAAATCAGGTCCGAGAAGCACAATTCTGGTATATTTTGAAAGGGCGGATCTCTGGCTTTAAAACGCTTCTCTCGGATTTTCGATTGGGCGCATATTACCGGAGCAGACAGTATCAGCGCGCACCTACCCGCCACGCCGGGGCCTTTGGGGCTACAGGGTTGATCGACCCCTCGTTGGAAAGGTCTCGATCTCTACTTTTCAAGGAAACTGGAATCGGGTCGATCGGATGTAAGGAGGCGGAGCTACGTCTCCCGGAAGAGAGGCAACTTTAAAGCGCAAATGGCTATCAAATGGGGTGAAATAGCCCCACTTTGAGAGGCCGCAGCTCCTCCAAATCAGGTCCGAGAAGCACAATTCCGGTATATTTTGAAAGGGCAGATCTCTGGCTTTAAAATGCTTCTCCCGGATTTTCGATTGGGCGCATATTACCGGAGCAGACAGTACCGGCGCGCACCTACCCGCCATGCCGGGGCCTTTGGGGCTACAAGATTGATCGACCCCTCGTTGGAAAGGTCTCGATCTCTACTTTTCAAGGAAACTGGAATCGGGTCGATCAGATGTAAGGAGGCGGAGCTACGTCTCCCGGAAGAGAGGCAACTTTAAAGCGCAAATGGCTATCAAATGGGGTGAAATAGGCCCACTTTGAGAGGCCGCAGCTCCTCCAAATCAGGTCCGAGAAGCACAATTCTGGTATATTTTGAAAGGGCGGATCTCTGGCTTTAAAACGCTTCTCTCGGATTTTCGATTGGGCACATATTACCGGAGCAGACAGTACCGGCGCGCACCCACCCGCCACGCCGGGGCCTTTGGGGCTACAGGGTTGATTGACCCCTCGTTGGAAAGGTCTCGATCTCTACTTTTCAAGGAAACTGGAATCGGGTCGATCGGATGTAAGGAGGCGGAGCTACGTCTCCCGGAAGAGAGGCAACTTAAAAGCGCAAATGGCTATCAAATGGGGTGAAATAGGCCCAATTTGGGAGGCCGCAGCTCCTCCAAATCAGGTCCGAGAAGCAGAATTCTGGTATATTTTGAAAGGGCGGATCTCTGGCTTTAAAACGCTTCTCTCGGATTTTCGATTGGGCACATATTACCGGAGCAGACAGTACCGGCGCGCACCTACCCGCCACGCCGGGGCCTTTGGGGCTACAGGGTTGATCGACCCCTCGTTGGAAAGGTCTCGATCTCTACTTTTCAAGGAAACTGGAATCGGGTCGATCGGATGTAAGGAGGCGGAGCTACGTCTCCCGGAAGAGAGGCAACTTTAAAGCGCAAATGGCTATCAAATGGGGTGAAATAGGCCCACTTTGAGAGGCCGCAGCTCCTCCAAATCAGGTCCGAGAAGCACAATTCCGGTATATTTTGAAAGGGCGGATCTCTGGCTTTAAAACGCTTCTCTCGGATTTTCGATTGGGCACATATTACCGGAGCAGACAGTACCGGCGCGCACCTACCCGCCACGCCGGGGCCTTTGGGGCTACCGGGTTGATCGACCCCTCGTTGGAAAGGTCTCGATCTCTACTTTTTAAGGAATCTGGAATCGGGTCGATCGGATGTAAGGAGGCGGAGCTACGTCTCCCGGAAGAGAGGCAACTTTAAAGCGCAAATGGCTATCAAATGGGGTGAAATAGGCCCACTTTGGGAGGCCGCAGCTCCTCCAAATCAGGTCCGAGAAGCAGAATTCTGGTATATTTTGAAAGGGCGGATCTCTGGCTTTAAAACGCTTCTCTCGGATTTTCGATTGGGCGCATATTACCGGAGCAGACAGTACCGGCGCGCACCCACCCGCCACGCCGGGGCCTTTGGGGCTACAGGGTTGATCGACCCCTCGTTGGAAAGGTCTCGATCTCTACTTTTCAAGGAAACTGGAATCGGGTCGATCAGATGTAAGGAGGCGGAGCTACGTCTCCCGGAAGAGAGGCAACTTAAAAGCGCAAATGGCTATCAAATGGGGTGAAATAGGCCCACTTTGGGAGGCCGCAGCTCCTCCAAATCAGGTCCGAGAAGCAGAATTCTGGTATATTTTGAAAGGGCGGATCTCTGGCTTTAAAACGCTTCTCTCGGATTTTCGATTGGGCACATATTACCGGAGCAGACAGTACCGGCGCGCACCTACCCGCCACGCCGGGGCCTTTGGGGCTACAGGGTTGATCGACCCCTCGTTGGAAAGGTCTCGATCTCTACTTTTCAAGGAAACTGGAATCGGGTCGATCGGATGTAAGGAGGCGGAGCTACGTCTCCCGGAAGAGAGGCAACTTTAAAGCGCAAATGGCTATCAAATGGGGTGAAATAGGCCCACTTTGGGAGGCCGCAGCTCCTCCAAATCAGGTCCGAGAAGCACAATTCTGGTATATTTTGAAAGGGCGGATCTCTGGCTTTAAAACGCTTCTCTCGGATTTTCGATTGGGCGCATATTACCGGAGCAGACAGTATCAGCGCGCACCTACCCGCCACGCCGGGGCCTTTGGGGCTACAGGGTTGATCGACCCCTCGTTGGAAAGGTCTCGATCTCTACTTTTCAAGGAAACTGGAATCGGGTCGATCGGATGTAAGGAGGCGGAGCTACGTCTCCCGGAAGAGAGGCAACTTTAAAGCGCAAATGGCTATCAAATGGGGTGAAATAGCCCCACTTTGAGAGGCCGCAGCTCCTCCAAATCAGGTCCGAGAAGCACAATTCCGGTATATTTTGAAAGGGCAGATCTCTGGCTTTAAAATGCTTCTCCCGGATTTTCGATTGGGCGCATATTACCGGAGCAGACAGTACCGGCGCGCACCTACCCGCCATGCCGGGGCCTTTGGGGCTACAAGATTGATCGACCCCTCGTTGGAAAGGTCTCGATCTCTACTTTTCAAGGAAACTGGAATCGGGTCGATCAGATGTAAGGAGGCGGAGCTACGTCTCCCGGAAGAGAGGCAACTTTAAAGCGCAAATGGCTATCAAATGGGGTGAAATAGGCCCACTTTGAGAGGCCGCAGCTCCTCCAAATCAGGTCCGAGAAGCACAATTCTGGTATATTTTGAAAGGGCGGATCTCTGGCTTTAAAACGCTTCTCTCGGATTTTCGATTGGGCACATATTACCGGAGCAGACAGTACCGGCGCGCACCCACCCGCCACGCCGGGGCCTTTGGGGCTACAGGGTTGATTGACCCCTCGTTGGAAAGGTCTCGATCTCTACTTTTCAAGGAAATTGGAATCGGGTCGATCGGATGTAAGGAGGCGGAGCTACGTCTCCCGGAAGAGAGGCAACTTTAAAGCGCAAATGGCTATCAAATGGGGTGAAATAGGCCCACTTTGAGAGGCCGCAGCTCCTCCAAATCAGGTCCGAGAAGCACAATTCCGGTATATTTTGAAAGGGCGGATCTCTGGCTTTAAAACGCTTCTCTCGGATTTTCGATTGGGCACATATTACCGGAGCAGACAGTACCGGCGCGCACCTACCCGCCACGCCGGGGCCTTTGGGGCTACAGGGTTGATCGACCCCTCGTTGGAAAGGTCTCGATCTCTACTTTTCAAGGAAACTGGAATCGGGTCGATCGGATGTAAGGAGGCGGAGCTACGTCTCCCGGAAGAGAGGCAACTTTAAAGCGCAAATGGCTATCAAATGGGGTGAAATAGGCCCACTTTGAGAGGCCGCAGCTCCTCCAAATCAGGTCCGAGAAGCACAATTCTGGTATATTTTGAAAGGGCGGATCTCTGGCTTTAAAACGCTTCTCTCGGATTTTCGATTGGGCACATATTACCGGAGCAGACAGTACCGGCGCGCACCTACCCGCCACGCCGGGGCCTTTGGGGCTACCGGGTTGATCGACCCCTCGTTGGAAAGGTCTCGATCTCTACTTTTTAAGGAATCTGGAATCGGGTCGATCGGATGTAAGGAGGCGGAGCTACGTCTCCCGGAAGAGAGGCAACTTTAAAGCGCAAATGGCTATCAAATGGGGTGAAATAGGCCCACTTTGGGAGGCCGCAGCTCCTCCAAATCAGGTCCGAGAAGCAGAATTCTGGTATATTTTGAAAGGGCGGATCTCTGGCTTTAAAACGCTTCTCTCGGATTTTCGATTGGGCGCATATTACCGGAGCAGACAGTACCGGCGCGCACCCACCCGCCACGCCGGGGCCTTTGGGGCTACAGGGTTGATCGACCCCTCGTTGGAAAGGTCTCGATCTCTACTTTTCAAGGAAACTGGAATCGGGTCGATCGGATGTAAGGAGGCGGAGCTACGTCTCCCGGAAGAGAGGCAACTTTAAAGCGCAAATGGCTATCAAATGGGGTGAAATAGGCCCACTTTGAGAGGCCGCAGCTCCTCCAAATCAGGTCCGAGAAGCACAATTCTGGTATATTTTGAAAGGGCGGATCTCTGGCTTTAAAACGCTTCTCTCAGATTTTCGATTGGGCACATATTACCGGAGCAGACAGTACCGGCGCGCACCTACCCGCCACGCCGGGGCCTTTGGGGCTACCGGGTTGATCGACCCCTCGTTGGAAAGGTCTCGATCTCTACTTTTTAAGGAATCTGGAATCGGGTCGATCGGATGTAAGGAGGCGGAGCTACGTCTCCCGGAAGAGAGGCAACTTTAAAGCGCAAATGGCTATCAAATGGGGTGAAATAGGCCCACTTTGGGAGGCCGCAGCTCCTCCAAATCAGGTCCGAGAAGCACAATTCTGGTATATTTTGAAAGGGCGGATCTCTGGCTTTAAAACGCTTCTCTCGGATTTTCGATTGGGCGCATATTACCGGAGCAGACAGTACCGGCGCGCACCCACCCGCCACGCCGGGGCCTTTGGGGCTACAGGGTTGATCGACCCCTCGTTGGAAAGGTCTCGATCTCTACTTTTCAAGGAAACTGGAATCGGGTCGATCGGATGTAAGGAGGCGGAGCTACGTCTCCCGGAAGAGAGGCAACTTAAAAGCGCAAATGGCTATCAAATGGGGTGAAATAGGACCACTTTGGGAGGCCGCAGCTTCCTCCAAATCAGGTCCGAGAAGCAGAATTCTGGTATATTTTGAAAGGGCGGATCTCTGGCTTTAAAACGCTTCTCTCGGATTTTCGATTGGCACATATTACCGGAGCAGACAGTACCGGCGCGCACCTACCCGCCACGCCGGGGCCTTTGGGGCTACAGGGTTGATCGACCCCTCGTTGGAAAGGTCTCGATCTCTACTTTTCAAGGAAACTGGAATCGGGTCGATCGGATGTAAGGAGGCGGAGCTACGTCTCCCGGAAGAGAGGCAACTTTAAAGCGCAAATGGCTATCAAATGGGGTGAAATAGGCCCACTTTGAGAGGCCGCAGCTCCTCCAAATCAGGTCCGAGAAGCACAATTCTGGTATATTTTGAAAGGGCGGATCTCTGGCTTTAAAACGCTTCTCTCGGATTTTCGATTGGGCACATATTACCGGAGCAGACAGTACCGGCGCGCACCCACCCGCCACGCCGGGGCCTTTGGGGCTACAGGGTTGATTGACCCCTCGTTGGAAAGGTCTCGATCTCTACTTTTCAAGGAAACTGGAATCGGGTCGATCGGATGTAAGGAGGCGGAGCTACGTCTCCCGGAAGAGAGGCAACTTAAAAGCGCAAATGGCTATCAAATGGGGTGAAATAGGCCCAATTTGGGAGGCCGCAGCTCCTCCAAATCAGGTCCGAGAAGCAGAATTCTGGTATATTTTGAAAGGGCGGATCTCTGGCTTTAAAACGCTTCTCTCGGATTTTCGATTGGGCACATATTACCGGAGCAGACAGTACCGGCGCGCACCTACCCGCCACGCCGGGGCCTTTGGGGCTACAGGGTTGATCGACCCCTCGTTGGAAAGGTCTCGATCTCTACTTTTCAAGGAAACTGGAATCGGGTCGATCGGATGTAAGGAGGCGGAGCTACGTCTCCCGGAAGAGAGGCAACTTTAAAGCGCAAATGGCTATCAAATGGGGTGAAATAGGCCCACTTTGAGAGGCCGCAGCTCCTCCAAATCAGGTCCGAGAAGCACAATTCCGGTATATTTTGAAAGGGCGGATCTCTGGCTTTAAAACGCTTCTCTCGGATTTTCGATTGGGCGCATATTACCGGAGCAGACAGTACCGGCGCGCACCCACCCGCCACGCCGGGGCCTTTGGGGCTACAGGGTTGATCGACCCCTCGTTGGAAAGGTCTCGATCTCTACTTTTCAAGGAAACTGGAATCGGGTCGATCGGATGTAAGGAGGCGGAGCTACGTCTCCCGGAAGAGAGGCAACTTTAAAGCGCAAATGGCTATCAAATGGGGTGAAATAGGCCCACTTTGGGAGGCCGCAGCTCCTCCAAATCAGGTCCGAGAAGCACAATTCTGGTATGTTTTGAAAGGGCGGATCTCTGGCTTTAAAACGCTTCTCTCGGATTTTCGATTGGGCGCATATTACCGGAGCAGACAGTACCAGCGCGCACCTACCCGCCACGCCGGGGCCTTTGGGGCTACAGGGTTGATCGACCCCTCGTTGGAAAGGTCTCGATCTCTACTTTTCAAGGAAACTGGAATCGGGTCGATCGGATGTAAGGAGGCGGAGCTACGTCTCCCGGAAGAGAGGCAACTTTAAAGCGCAAATGGCTATCAAATGGGGTGAAATAGGCCCACTTTGGGAGGCCGCAGCTCCTCCAAATCAGGTCCGAGAAGCACAATTCTGGTATATTTTGAAAGGGCGGATCTCTGGCTTTAAAACGCTTCTCTCGGATTTTCGATTGGGCACATATTACCGGAGCAGACAGTACCGGCGCGCACCTACCCGCCACGCCGGGGCCTTTGGGGCTACCGGGTTGATCGACCCCTCGTTGGAAAGGTCTCGATCTCTACTTTTTAAGGAATCTGGAATCGGGTCGATCGGATGTAAGGAGGCGGAGCTACGTCTCCCGGAAGAGAGGCAACTTTAAAGCGCAAATGGCTATCAAATGGGGTGAAATAGGCCCACTTTGGGAGGCCGCAGCTCCTCCAAATCAGGTCCGAGAAGCAGAATTCTGGTATATTTTGAAAGGGCGGATCTCTGGCTTTAAAAACGCTTCTCTCGGATTTTCGATTGGGCGCATATTACCGGAGCAGACAGTACCGGCGCGCACCCACCCGCCACGCCGGGGCCTTTGGGGCTACAGGGTTGATCGACCCCTCGTTGGAAAGGTCTCGATCTCTACTTTTCAAGGAAACTGGAATCGGGTCGATCGGATGTAAGGAGGCGGAGCTACGTCTCCCGGAAGAGAGGCAACTTAAAAGCGCAAATGGCTATCAAATGGGGTGAAATAGGCCCACTTTGGGAGGCCGCAGCTCCTCCAAATCAGGTCCGAGAAGCAGAATTCTGGTATATTTTGAAAGGGCGGATCTCTGGCTTTAAAACGCTTCTCTCGGATTTTCGATTGGGCACATATTACCGGAGCAGACAGTACCGGCGCGCACTTCTACCCGCCACGCCGGGGCCTTTGGGGCTACAGGGTTGATCGACCCCTCGTTGGAAAGGTCTCGATCTCTACTTTTCAAGGAAACTGGAATCGGGTCGATCGGATGTAAGGAGGCGGAGCTACGTCTCCCGGAAGAGAGGCAACTTTAAAGCGCAAATGGCTATCAAATGGGGTGAAATAGGCCCACTTTGGGAGGCCGCAGCTCCTCCAAATCAGGTCCGAGAAGCACAATTCTGGTATGTTTTGAAAGGGCGGATCTCTGGCTTTAAAACGCTTCTCTCGGATTTTCGATTGGGCGCATATTACCGGAGCAGACAGTACCAGCGCGCACCTACCCGCCACGCCGGGGCCTTTGGGGCTACAGGGTTGATCGACCCCTCGTTGGAAAGGTCTCGATCTCTACTTTTCAAGGAAACTGGAATCGGGTCGATCGGATGTAAGGAGGCGGAGCTACATCTCCCGGAAGAGAGGCAACTTAAAAGCGCAAATGGCTATCAAATGGGGTGAAATAGGCCCACTTTGGGAGGCCGCAGCTCCTCCAAATCAGGTCCGAGAAGCAGAATTCTGGTATATTTTGAAAGGGCGGATCTCTGGCTTTAAAACGCTTCTCTCGGATTTTCGATTGGGCACATATTACCGGAGCAGACAGTACCGGCGCGCACCTACCCGCCACGCCGGGGCCTTTGGGGCTACAGGGTTGATCGACCCCTCGTTGGAAAGGTCTCGATCTCTACTTTTCAAGGAAACTGGAATCGGGTCGATCGGATGTAAGGAGGCGGAGCTACGTCTCCCGGAAGAGAGGCAACTTTAAAGCGCAAATGGCTATCAAATGGGGTGAAATAGGCCCACTTTGGGAGGCCGCAGCTCCTCCAAATCAGGTCCGAGAAGCACAATTCTGGTATATTTTGAAAGGGCGGATCTCTGGCTTTAAAACGCTTCTCTCGGATTTTCGATTGGGCGCATATTACCGGAGCAGACAGTACCAGCGCGCACCTACCCGCCACGCCGGGGCCTTTGGGGCTACAGGGTTGATCGACCCCTCGTTGGAAAGGTCTCGATCTCTACTTTTCAAGGAAACTGGAATCGGGTCGATCGGATGTAAGGAGGCGGAGCTACGTCTCCCGGAAGAGAGGCAACTTAAAAGCGCAAATGGCTATCAAATGGGGTGAAATAGGCCCACTTTTGGGGAGGCCGCAGCTCCTCCAAATCAGGTCAGAGAAGCAGAATTCTGGTATATTTTGAAAGGGCGGATCTCTGGCTTTAAAACGCTTCTCTCGGATTTTCGATTGGGCACATATTACCGGAGCAGACAGTACCGGCGCGCACCCACCCGCCACGCCGGGGCCTTTGGGGCTACAGGGTTGATCGACCCCTCGTTGGAAAGGTCTCGATCTCTACTTTTCAAGGAAACTGGAATCGGGTCGATCGGATGTAAGGAGGCGGAGCTACGTCTCCCGGAAGAGAGGCAACTTAAAAGCGCAAATGGCTATCAAATGGGGTGAAATAGGCCCAATTTGGGAGGCCGCAGCTCCTCCAAATCAGGTCCGAGAAGCAGAATTCTGGTATATTTTGAAAGGGCGGATCTCTGGCTTTAAAACGCTTCTCTCGGATTTTCGATTGGGCACATATTACCGGAGCAGACAGTACCGGCGCGCACCTACCCGCCACGCCGGGGCCTTTGGGGCTACAGGGTTGATCGACCCCTCGTTGGAAAGGTCTCGATCTCTACTTTTCAAGGAAACTGGAATCGGGTCGATCGGATGTAAGGAGGCGGAGCTACGTCTCCCGGAAGAGAGGCAACTTTAAAGCGCAAATGGCTATCAAATGGGGTGAAATAGGCCCACTTTGAGAGGCCGCAGCTCCATCAGGTCCGAGAAGCACAATTCCGGTATATTTTGAAAGGGCGGATCTCTGGCTTTAAAACGCTTCTCTCGGATTTTCGATTGGGCACATATTACCGGAGCAGACAGTACCGGCGCGCACCTACCCGCCACGCCGGGGCCTTTGGGGCTACCGGGTTGATCGACCCCTCGTTGGAAAGGTCTCGATCTCTACTTTTTAAGGAATCTGGAATCGGGTCGATCGGATGTAAGGAGGCGGAGCTACGTCTCCCGGAAGAGAGGCAACTTTAAAGCGCAAATGGCTATCAAATGGGGTGAAATAGGCCCACTTTGGGAGGCCGCAGCTCCTCCAAATCAGGTCCGAGAAGCAGAATTCTGGTATATTTTGAAAGGGCGGATCTCTGGCTTTAAAACGCTTCTCTCGGATTTTCGATTGGGCGCATATTACCGGAGCAGACAGTACCGGCGCGCACCCACCCGCCACGCCGGGGCCTTTGGGGCTACAGGGTTGATCGACCCCTCGTTGGAAAGGTCTCGATCTCTACTTTTCAAGGAAACTGGAATCGGGTCGATCGGATGTAAGGAGGCGGAGCTACGTCTCCCGGAAGAGAGGCAACTTTAAAGCGCAAATGGCTATCAAATGGGGTGAAATAGGCCCACTTTGAGAGGCCGCAGCTCCTCCAAATCAGGTCCGAGAAGCACAATTCTGGTATATTTTGAAAGGGCGGATCTCTGGCTTTAAAACGCTTCTCTCGGATTTTCGATTGGGCACATATTACCGGAGCAGACAGTACCGGCGCGCACCTACCCGCCACGCCGGGGCCTTTGGGGCTACCGGGTTGATCGACCCCTCGTTGGAAAGGTCTCGATCTCTACTTTTTAAGGAATCTGGAATCGGGGTCGATCGGATGTAAGGAGGCGGAGCTACGTCTCCCGGAAGAGAGGCAACTTTAAAGCGCAAATGGCTATCAAATGGGGTGAAATAGGCCCACTTTGGGAGGCCGCAGCTCCTCCAAATCAGGTCCGAGAAGCAGAATTCTGGTATATTTTGAAAGGGCGGATCTCTGGCTTTAAAACGCTTCTCTCGGATTTTCGATTGGGCGCATATTACCGGAGCAGACAGTACCGGCGCGCACCCACCCGCCACGCCGGGGCCTTTGGGGCTACAGGGTTGATCGACCCCTCGTTGGAAAGGTCTCGATCTCTACTTTTCAAGGAAACTGGAATCGGGTCGATCGGATGTAAGGAGGCGGAGCTACGTCTCCCGGAAGAGAGGCAACTTAAAAGCGCAAATGGCTATCAAATGGGGTGAAATAGGCCCACTTTGGGAGGCCGCAGCTCCTCCAAATCAGGTCCGAGAAGCAGAATTCTGGTATATTTTGAAAGGGCGGATCTCTGGCTTTAAAACGCTTCTCTCGGATTTTCGATTGGGCACATATTACCGGAGCAGACAGTACCGGCGCGCACCTACCCGCCACGCCGGGGCCTTTGGGGCTACAGGGTTGATCGACCCCTCGTTGGAAAGGTCTCGATCTCTACTTTTCAAGGAAACTGGAATCGGGTCGATCGGATGTAAGGAGGCGGAGCTACGTCTCCCGGAAGAGAGGCAACTTAAAAGCGCAAATGGCTATCAAATGGGGTGAAATAGGCCCACTTTGGGAGGCCGCAGCTCCTCCAAATCAGGTCCGAGAAGCAGAATTCTGGTATATTTTGAAAGGGCGGATCTCTGGCTTTAAAACGCTTCTCTCGGATTTTCGATTGGGCACATATTACCGGAGCAGACAGTACCGGCGCGCACCTACCCGCCACGCCGGGGCCTTTGGGGCTACCGGGTTGATCGACCCCTCGTTGGAAAGGTCTCGATCTCTACTTTTAAGGAATCTGGAATCGGGTCGATCGGATGTAAGGAGGCGGAGCTACGTCTCCCGGAAGAGAGGCAACTTTAAAGCGCAAATGGCTATCAAATGGGGTGAAATAGGCCCAATTTGGGAGGCCGCAGCTCCTCCAAATCAGGTCCGAGAAGCAGAATTCTGGTATATTTTGAAAGGGCGGATCTCTGGCTTTAAAACGCTTCTCTCGGATTTTCGATTGGGCGCATATTACCGGAGCAGACAGTACCGGCGCGCACCCACCCGCCACGCCGGGGCCTTTGGGGCTACAGGGTTGATCGACCCCTCGTTGGAAAGGTCTCGATCTCTACTTTTCAAGGAAACTGGAATCGGGTCGATCAGATGTAAGGAGGCGGAGCTACGTCTCCCGGAAGAGAGGCAACTTAAAAGCGCAAATGGCTATCAAATGGGGTGAAATAGGCCCACTTTGGGAGGCCGCAGCTCCTCCAAATCAGGTCCGAGAAGCAGAATTCTGGTATATTTTGAAAGGGCGGATCTCTGGCTTTAAAACGCTTCTCTCGGATTTTCGATTGGGCACATATTACCGGAGCAGACAGTACCGGCGCGCACCTACCCGCCACGCCGGGGCCTTTGGGGCTACAGGGTTGATCGACCCCTCGTTGGAAAGGTCTCGATCTCTACTTTTCAAGGAAACTGGAATCGGGTCGATCGGATGTAAGGAGGCGGAGCTACGTCTCCCGGAAGAGAGGCAACTTTAAAGCGCAAATGGCTATCAAATGGGGTGAAATAGGCCCACTTTGGGAGGCCGCAGCTCCTCCAAATCAGGTCCGAGAAGCACAATTCTGGTATATTTTGAAAGGGCGGATCTCTGGCTTTAAAACGCTTCTCTCGGATTTTCGATTGGGCGCATATTACCGGAGCAGACAGTATCAGCGCGCACCTACCCGCCACGCCGGGGCCTTTGGGGCTACAGGGTTGATCGACCCCTCGTTGGAAAGGTCTCGATCTCTACTTTTCAAGGAAACTGGAATCGGGTCGATCGGATGTAAGGAGGCGGAGCTACGTCTCCCGGAAGAGAGGCAACTTTAAAGCGCAAATGGCTATCAAATGGGGTGAAATAGCCCCACTTTGAGAGGCCGCAGCTCCTCCAAATCAGGTCCGAGAAGCACAATTCCGGTATATTTTGAAAGGGCAGATCTCTGGCTTTAAAATGCTTCTCCCGGATTTTCGATTGGGCGCATATTACCGGAGCAGACAGTACCGGCGCGCACCTACCCGCCATGCCGGGGCCTTTGGGGCTACAAGATTGATCGACCCCTCGTTGGAAAGGTCTCGATCTCTACTTTTCAAGGAAACTGGAATCGGGTCGATCAGATGTAAGGAGGCGGAGCTACGTCTCCCGGAAGAGAGGCAACTTTAAAGCGCAAATGGCTATCAAATGGGGTGAAATAGGCCCACTTTGAGAGGCCGCAGCTCCTCCAAATCAGGTCCGAGAAGCACAATTCTGGTATATTTTGAAAGGGCGGATCTCTGGCTTTAAAACGCTTCTCTCGGATTTTCGATTGGGCACATATTACCGGAGCAGACAGTACCGGCGCGCACCCACCCGCCACGCCGGGGCCTTTGGGGCTACAGGGTTGATTGACCCCTCGTTGGAAAGGTCTCGATCTCTACTTTTCAAGGAAATTGGAATCGGGTCGATCGGATGTAAGGAGGCGGAGCTACGTCTCCCGGAAGAGAGGCAACTTTAAAGCGCAAATGGCTATCAAATGGGGTGAAATAGGCCCACTTTGAGAGGCCGCAGCTCCTCCAAATCAGGTCCGAGAAGCACAATTCCGGTATATTTTGAAAGGGCGGATCTCTGGCTTTAAAACGCTTCTCTCGGATTTTCGATTGGGCACATATTACCGGAGCAGACAGTACCAGCGCGCACCTACCCGCCACGCCGGGGCCTTTGGGGCTACAGGGTTGATCGACCCCTCGTTGGAAAGGTCTCGATCTCTACTTTTCAAGGAAACTGGAATCGGGTCGATCGGATGTAAGGAGGCGGAGCTACGTCTCCCGGAAGAGAGGCAACTTTAAAGCGCAAATGGCTATCAAATGGGGTGAAATAGGCCCACTTTGAGAGGCCGCAGCTCCTCCAAATCAGGTCCGAGAAGCACAATTCTGGTATATTTTGAAAGGGCGGATCTCTGGCTTTAAAACGCTTCTCTCGGATTTTCGATTGGGCACATATTACCGGAGCAGACAGTACCGGCGCGCACCTACCCGCCACGCCGGGGCCTTTGGGGCTACCGGGTTGATCGACCCCTCGTTGGAAAGGTCTCGATCTCTACTTTTTAAGGAATCTGGAATCGGGTCGATCGGATGTAAGGAGGCGGAGCTACGTCTCCCGGAAGAGAGGCAACTTTAAAGCGCAAATGGCTATCAAATGGGGTGAAATAGGCCCACTTTGGGAGGCCGCAGCTCCTCCAAATCAGGTCCGAGAAGCAGATTTCTGGTATATTTTGAAAGGGCGGATCTCTGGCTTTAAAACGCTTCTCTCGGATTTTCGATTGGGCGCATATTACCGGAGCAGACAGTACCGGCGCGCACCCACCCGCCACGCCGGGGCCTTTGGGGCTACAGGGTTGATCGACCCCTCGTTGGAAAGGTCTCGATCTCTACTTTTCAAGGAAACTGGAATCGGGTCGATCGGATGTAAGGAGGCGGAGCTACGTCTCCCGGAAGAGAGGCAACTTTAAAGCGCAAATGGCTATCAAATGGGGTGAAATAGGCCCACTTTGAGAGGCCGCAGCTCCTCCAAATCAGGTCCGAGAAGCACAATTCTGGTATATTTTGAAAGGGCGGATCTCTGGCTTTAAAACGCTTCTCTCAGATTTTCGATTGGGCACATATTACCGGAGCAGACAGTACCGGCGCGCACCTACCCGCCACGCCGGGGCCTTTGGGGCTACCGGGTTGATCGACCCCTCGTTGGAAAGGTCTCGATCTCTACTTTTTAAGGAATCTGGAATCGGGTCGATCGGATGTAAGGAGGCGGAGCTACGTCTCCCGGAAGAGAGGCAACTTTAAAGCGCAAATGGCTATCAAATGGGGTGAAATAGGCCCACTTTGGGAGGCCGCAGCTCCTCCAAATCAGGTCCGAGAAGCACAATTCTGGTATATTTTGAAAGGGCGGATCTCTGGCTTTAAAACGCTTCTCTCGGATTTTCGATTGGGCGCATATTACCGGAGCAGACAGTACCGGCGCGCACCCACCCGCCACGCCGGGGCCTTTGGGGCTACAGGGTTGATCGACCCCTCGTTGGAAAGGTCTCGATCTCTACTTTTCAAGGAAACTGGAATCGGGTCGATCGGATGTAAGGAGGCGGAGCTACGTCTCCCGGAAGAGAGGCAACTTAAAAGCGCAAATGGCTATCAAATGGGGTGAAATAGGACCACTTTGGGAGGCCGCAGCTCCTCCAAATCAGGTCCGAGAAGCAGAATTCTGGTATATTTTGAAAGGGCGGATCTCTGGCTTTAAAACGCTTCTCTCGGATTTTCGATTGGCACATATTACCGGAGCAGACAGTACCGGCGCGCACCTACCCGCCACGCCGGGGCCTTTGGGGCTACAGGGTTGATCGACCCCTCGTTGGAAAGGTCTCGATCTCTACTTTTCAAGGAAACTGGAATCGGGTCGATCGGATGTAAGGAGGCGGAGCTACGTCTCCCGGAAGAGAGGCAACTTTAAAGCGCAAATGGCTATCAAATGGGGTGAAATAGGCCCACTTTGGGAGGCCGCAGCTCCTCCAAATCAGGTCCGAGAAGCAGAATTCTGGTATATTTTGAAAGGGCGGATCTCTGGCTTTAAAACGCTTCTCTCGGATTTTCGATTGGGCGCATATTACCGGAGCAGACAGTACCAGCGCGCACCTACCCGCCACGCCGGGGCCTTTGGGGCTACAGGGTTGATCGACCCCTCGTTGGAAAGGTCTCGATCTCTACTTTTCAAGGAAACTGGAATCGGGTCGATCGGATGTAAGGAGGCGGAGCTACGTCTCCCGGAAGAGAGGCAACTTAAAAGCGCAAATGGCTATCAAATGGGGTGAAATAGGCCCACTTTGGGAGGCCGCAGCTCCTCCAAATCAGGTCCGAGAAGCAGAATTCTGGTATATTTTGAAAGGGCGGATCTCTGGCTTTAAAACGCTTCTCTCGGATTTTCGATTGGGCACATATTACCGGAGCAGACAGTACCGGCGCGCACCTACCCGCCACGCCGGGGCCTTTGGGGCTACAGGGTTGATCGACCCCTCGTTGGAAAGGTCTCGATCTCTACTTTTCAAGGAAACTGGAATCGGGTCGATCGGATGTAAGGAGGCGGAGCTACGTCTCCCGGAAGAGAGGCAACTTTAAAGCGCAAATGGCTATCAAATGGGGTGAAATAGGCCCACTTTGAGAGGCCGCAGCTCCTCCAAATCAGGTCCGAGAAGCACAATTCTGGTATATTTGAAAGGGCGGATCTCTGGCTTTAAAACGCTTCTCTCGGATTTTCGATTGGGCACATATTACCGGAGCAGACAGTACCGGCGCGCACCTACCCGCCACGCCGGGGCCTTTGGGGCTACCGGGTTGATCGACCCCTCGTTGGAAAGGTCTCGATCTCTACTTTTTAAGGAATCTGGAATCGGGTCGATCGGATGTAAGGAGGCGGAGCTACGTCTCCCGGAAGAGAGGCAACTTTAAAGCGCAAATGGCTATCAAATGGGGTGAAATAGGCCCACTTTGGGAGGCCGCAGCTCCTCCAAATCAGGTCCGAGAAGCAGAATTCTGGTATATTTTGAAAGGGCGGATCTCTGGCTTTAAAACGCTTCTCTCGGATTTTCGATTGGGCGCATATTACCGGAGCAGACAGTACCGGCGCGCACCCACCCGCCACGCCGGGGCCTTTGGGGCTACAGGGTTGATCGAACCCCTCGTTGGAAAGGTCTCGATCTCTACTTTTCAAGGAAACTGGAATCGGGTCGATCGGATGTAAGGAGGCGGAGCTACGTCTCCCGGAAGAGAGGCAACTTAAAAGCGCAAATGGCTATCAAATGGGGTGAAATAGGCCCACTTTGGGAGGCCGCAGCTCCTCCAAATCAGGTCCGAGAAGCAGAATTCTGGTATATTTTGAAAGGGCGGATCTCTGGCTTTAAAACGCTTCTCTCGGATTTTCGATTGGGCACATATTACCGGAGCAGACAGTACCGGCGCGCACCTACCCGCCACGCCGGGGCCTTTGGGGCTACAGGGTTGATCGACCCCTCGTTGGAAAGGTCTCGATCTCTACTTTTCAAGGAAACTGGAATCGGGGTCGATCGGATGTAAGGAGGCGGAGCTACGTCTCCCGGAAGAGAGGCAACTTTAAAGCGCAAATGGCTATCAAATGGGGTGAAATAGGCCCACTTTGGGAGGCCGCAGCTCCTCCAAATCAGGTCCGAGAAGCACAATTCTGGTATATTTTGAAAGGGCGGATCTCTGGCTTTAAAACGCTTCTCTCGGATTTTCGATTGGGTGCATATTACCGGAGCAGACAGTACCAGCGCGCACCTACCCGCCACGCCGGGGCCTTTGGGGCTACAGGGTTGATCGACCCCTCGTTGGAAAGGTCTCGATCTCTACTTTTCAAGGAAACTGGAATCGGGTCGATCGGATGTAAGGAGGCGGAGCTACGTCTCCCGGAAGAGAGGCAACTTTAAAGCGCAAATGGCTATCAAATGGGGTGAAATAGGCCCACTTTGAGAGGCCGCAGCTCCTCCAAATCAGGTCCGAGAAGCACAATTCTGGTATATTTTGAAAGGGCGGATCTCTGGCTTTAAAACGCTTCTCTCGGATTTTCGATTGGGCACATATTACCGGAGCAGACAGTACCGGCGCGCACCTACCCGCCACGCCGGGGCCTTTGGGGCTACCGGGTTGATCGACCCCTCGTTGGAAAGGTCTCGATCTCTACTTTTTAAGGAATCTGGAATCGGGTCGATCGGATGTAAGGAGGCGGAGCTACGTCTCCCGGAAGAGAGGCAACTTTAAAGCGCAAATGGCTATCAAATGGGGTGAAATAGGCCCACTTTGGGAGGCCGCAGCTCCTCCAAATCAGGTCCGAGAAGCAGAATTCTGGTATATTTTGAAAGGGCGGATCTCTGGCTTTAAAACGCTTCTCTCGGATTTTCGATTGGGCGCATATTACCGGAGCAGACAGTACCGGCGCGCACCCACCCGCCACGCCGGGGCCTTTGGGGCTACAGGGTTGATCGACCCCTCGTTGGAAAGGTCTCGATCTCTACTTTTCAAGGAAACTGGAATCGGGTCGATCGGATGTAAGGAGGCGGAGCTACGTCTCCCGGAAGAGAGGCAACTTAAAAGCGCAAATGGCTATCAAATGGGGTGAAATAGGCCCACTTTGGGAGGCCGCAGCTCCTCCAAATCAGGTCCGAGAAGCAGAATTCTGGTATATTTTGAAAGGGCGGATCTCTGGCTTTAAAACGCTTCTCTCGGATTTTCGATTAGGCACATATTACCGGAGCAGACAGTACCGGCGCGCACCTACCCGCCACGCCGGGGCCTTTGGGGCTACAGGGTTGATCGACCCCTCGTTGGAAAGGTCTCGATCTCTACTTTTCAAGGAAACTGGAATCGGGTCGATCGGATGTAAGGAGGCGGAGCTACGTCTCCCGGAAGAGAGGCAACTTTAAAGCGCAAATGGCTATCAAATGGGGTGAAATAGGCCCACTTTGGGAGGCCGCAGCTCCTCCAAATCAGGTCCGAGAAGCACAATTCTGGTATATTTTGAAAGGGCGGATCTCTGGCTTTAAAACGCTTCTCTCGGATTTTCGATTGGGCGCATATTACCGGAGCAGACAGTACCAGCGCGCACCTACCCGCCACGCCGGGGCCTTTGGGGCTACAGGGTTGATCGACCCCTCGTTGGAAAGGTCTCGATCTCTACTTTTCAAGGAAACTGGAATCGGGTCGATCGGATGTAAGGAGGCGGAGCTACGTCTCCCGGAAGAGAGGCAACTTAAAAGCGCAAATGGCTATCAAATGGGGTGAAATAGGCCCACTTTGGGAGGCCGCAGCTCCTCCAAATCAGGTCCGAGAAGCAAAATTCTGGTATATTTTGAAAGAGTGGATCTCTGGCTTTAAAATGCTTCTCTCGGATTTTCGATTGGGCGCATATTACCGGAGCAGACAGTACCGGCGCGCACCTACCCGCCATGCCGGGGCCTTTGGGGCTACAAGATTGATCGACCCCTCGTTGGAAAGGTCTCGATCTCTACTTTTCAAGGAAACTGGAATCGGGTCGATCGGATGTAAGGAGGCGGAGCTACGTCTCCCGGAAGAGAGGCAACTTAAAAGCGCAAATGGCTATCAAATGGGGTGAAATAGGCCCAATTTGGGAGGCCGCAGCTCCTCCAAATCAGGTCCGAGAAGCAAAATTCTGGTATATTTTGAAAGGGTGGATCTCTGGCTTTAAAATGCTTCTCCCGGATTTTCGATTGGGCGCATATTACCGGAGCAGACAGTACCGGCGCGCACCTACCCGCCATGCCGGGGCCTTTGGGGCTACAAGATTGATCGACCCCTCGTTGGAAAGGTCTCGATCTCTACTTTTCAAGGAAACTGGAATCGGGTCGATCGGATGTAAGGAGGCGGAGCTACGTCTCCCGGAAGAGAGGCAACTTTAAAGCGCAAATGGCTATCAAATGGGGTGAAATAGGCCCACTTTGAGAGGCCGCAGCTCCTCCAAATCAGGTCCGAGAAGCACAATTCTGGTATATTTTGAAAGGGCGGATCTCTGGCTTTAAAACGCTTCTCTCGGATTTTCGATTGGGCACATATTACCGGAGCAGACAGTACCGGCGCGCACCCACCCGCCACGCCGGGGCCTTTGGGGCTACAGGGTTGATCGACCCCTCGTTGGAAAGGTCTCGATCTCTACTTTTCAAGGAAACTGGAATCGGGTCGATCGGATGTAAGGAGGCGGAGCTACGTCTCCCGGAAGAGAGGCAACTTTAAAGCGCAAATGGCTATCAAATGGGGTGAAATAGGCCCACTTTGAGAGGCCGCAGCTCCTCCAAATCAGGTCCGAGAAGCACAATTCTGGTATATTTTGAAAGGGCGGATCTCTGGCTTTAAAACGCTTCTCTCGGATTTTCGATTGGGCACATATTACCGGAGCAGACAGTACCGGCGCGCACCTACCCGCCACGCCGGGGCCTTTGGGGCTACCGGGTTGATCGACCCCTCGTTGGAAAGGTCTCGATCTCTACTTTTTAAGGAATCTGGAATCGGGTCGATCGGATGTAAGGAGGCGGAGCTACGTCTCCCGGAAGAGAGGCAACTTTAAAGCGCAAATGGCTATCAAATGGGGTGAAATAGGCCCACTTTGGGAGGCCGCAGCTCCTCCAAATCAGGTCCGAGAAGCAGAATTCTGGTATATTTTGAAAGGGCGGATCTCTGGCTTTAAAACGCTTCTCTCGGATTTTCGATTGGGCGCATATTACCGGAGCAGACAGTACCAGCGCGCACCCACCCGCCACGCCGGGGCCTTTGGGGCTACAGGGTTGATCGACCCCTCGTTGGAAAGGTCTCGATCTCTACTTTTCAAGGAAACTGGAATCGGGTCGATCGGATGTAAGGAGGCGGAGCTACGTCTCCCGGAAGAGAGGCAACTTAAAAGCGCAAATGGCTATCAAATGGGGTGAAATAGGCCCACTTTGGGAGGCCGCAGCTCCTCCAAATCAGGTCCGAGAAGCAGAATTCTGGTATATTTTGAAAGGGCGGATCTCTGGCTTTAAAACGCTTCTCTCGGATTTTCGATTGGGCACATATTACCGGAGCAGACAGTACCGGCGCACACCTACCCGCCACGCCGGGGCCTTTGGGGCTACAGGGTTGATCGACCCCTCGTTGGAAAGGTCTCGATCTCTACTTTTCAAGGAAACTGGAATCGGGTCGATCGGATGTAAGGAGGCGGAGCTACGTCTCCCGGAAGAGAGGCAACTTTAAAGCGCAAATGGCTATCAAATGGGGTGAAATAGGCCCACTTTGGGAGGCCGCAGCTCCTCCAAATCAGGTCCGAGAAGCAGAATTCTGGTATATTTTGAAAGGGCGGATCTCTGGCTTTAAAACGCTTCTCTCGGATTTTCGATTGGGCACATATTACCGGAGCAGACAGTACCGGCGCGCACCTACCCGCCACGCCGGGGCCTTTGGGGCTACAGGGTTGATCGACCCCTCGTTGGAAAGGTCTCGATCTCTACTTTTCAAGGAAACTGGAATCGGGTCGATCGGATGTAAGGAGGCGGAGCTACGTCTCCCGGAAGAGAGGCAACTTTAAAGCGCAAATGGCTATCAAATGGGGTGAAATAGGCCCACTTTGGGAGGCCGCAGCTCCTCCAAATCAGGTCCGAGAAGCACAATTCTGGTATATTTTGAAAGGGCGGATCTCTGGCTTTAAAACGCTTCTCTCGGATTTTCGATTGGGCGCATATTACCGGAGCAGACAGTATCAGCGCGCACCTACCCGCCACGCCGGGGCCTTTGGGGCTACAGGGTTGATCGACCCCTCGTTGGAAAGGTCTCGATCTCTACTTTTCAAGGAAACTGGAATCGGGTCGATCGGATGTAAGGAGGCGGAGCTACGTCTCCCGGAAGAGAGGCAACTTTAAAGCGCAAATGGCTATCAAATGGGGTGAAATAGCCCCACTTTGAGAGGCCGCAGCTCCTCCAAATCAGGTCCGAGAAGCACAATTCCGGTATATTTTGAAAGGGCAGATCTCTGGCTTTAAAATGCTTCTCCCGGATTTTCGATTGGGCGCATATTACCGGAGCAGACAGTACCGGCGCGCACCTACCCGCCATGCCGGGGCCTTTGGGGCTACAAGATTGATCGACCCCTCGTTGGAAAGGTCTCGATCTCTACTTTTCAAGGAAACTGGAATCGGGTCGATCAGATGTAAGGAGGCGGAGCTACGTCTCCCGGAAGAGAGGCAACTTTAAAGCGCAAATGGCTATCAAATGGGGTGAAATAGGCCCACTTTGAGAGGCCGCAGCTCCTCCAAATCAGGTCCGAGAAGCACAATTCTGGTATATTTTGAAAGGGCGGATCTCTGGCTTTAAAACGCTTCTCTCGGATTTTCGATTGGGCACATATTACCGGAGCAGACAGTACCGGCGCGCACCCACCCGCCACGCCGGGGCCTTTGGGGCTACAGGGTTGATTGACCCCTCGTTGGAAAGGTCTCGATCTCTACTTTTCAAGGAAATTGGAATCGGGTCGATCGGATGTAAGGAGGCGGAGCTACGTCTCCCGGAAGAGAGGCAACTTTAAAGCGCAAATGGCTATCAAATGGGGTGAAATAGGCCCACTTTGAGAGGCCGCAGCTCCTCCAAATCAGGTCCGAGAAGCACAATTCCGGTATATTTTGAAAGGGCGGATCTCTGGCTTTAAAACGCTTCTCTCGGATTTTCGATTGGGCACATATTACCGGAGCAGACAGTACCGGCGCGCACCTACCCGCCACGCCGGGGCCTTTGGGGCTACAGGGTTGATCGACCCCTCGTTGGAAAGGTCTCGATCTCTACTTTTCAAGGAAACTGGAATCGGGTCGATCGGATGTAAGGAGGCGGAGCTACGTCTCCCGGAAGAGAGGCAACTTTAAAGCGCAAATGGCTATCAAATGGGGTGAAATAGGCCCACTTTGAGAGGCCGCAGCTCCTCCAAATCAGGTCCGAGAAGCACAATTCTGGTATATTTTGAAAGGGCGGATCTCTGGCTTTAAAACGCTTCTCTCGGATTTTCGATTGGGCACATATTACCGGAGCAGACAGTACCGGCGCGCACCTACCCGCCACGCCGGGGCCTTTGGGGCTACCGGGTTGATCGACCCCTCGTTGGAAAGGTCTCGATCTCTACTTTTTAAGGAATCTGGAATCGGGTCGATCGGATGTAAGGAGGCGGAGCTACGTCTCCCGGAAGAGAGGCAACTTTAAAGCGCAAATGGCTATCAAATGGGGTGAAATAGGCCCACTTTGGGAGGCCGCAGCTCCTCCAAATCAGGTCCGAGAAGCAGAATTCTGGTATATTTTGAAAGGGCGGATCTCTGGCTTTAAAACGCTTCTCTCGGATTTTCGATTGGGCGCATATTACCGGAGCAGACAGTACCGGCGCGCACCCACCCGCCACGCCGGGGCCTTTGGGGCTACAGGGTTGATCGACCCCTCGTTGGAAAGGTCTCGATCTCTACTTTTCAAGGAAACTGGAATCGGGTCGATCGGATGTAAGGAGGCGAAGCTACGTCTCCCGGAAGAGAGGCAACTTAAAAGCGCAAATGGCTATCAAATGGGGTGAAATAGGCCCACTTTGGGAGGCCGCAGCTCCTCCAAATCAGGTCCGAGAAGCAGAATTCTGGTATATTTTGAAAGGGCGGATCTCTGGCTTTAAAACGCTTCTCTCGGATTTTCGATTGGGCACATATTACCGGAGCAGACAGTACCGGCGCGCACCTACCCGCCACGCCGGGGCCTTTGGGGCTACAGGGTTGATCGACCCCTCGTTGGAAAGTCTCGATCTCTACTTTTCAAGGAAACTGGAATCGGGTCGATCGGATGTAAGGAGGCGGAGCTACGTCTCCCGGAAGAGAGGCAACTTAAAAGCGCAAATGGCTATCAAATGGGGTGAAATAGGCCCAATTTGGGAGGCCGCAGCTCCTCCAAATCAGGTCCGAGAAGCAGAATTCTGGTATATTTTGAAAGGGCGGATCTCTGGCTTTAAAACGCTTCTCTCGGATTTTCGATTGGGCACATATTACCGGAGCAGACAGTACCGGCGCGCACCTACCCGCCACGCCGGGGCCTTTGGGGCTACAGGGTTGATCGACCCCTCGTTGGAAAGGTCTCGATCTCTACTTTTCAAGGAAACTGGAATCGGGTCGATCGGATGTAAGGAGGCGGAGCTACGTCTCCCGGAAGAGAGGCAACTTTAAAGCGCAAATGGCTATCAAATGGGGTGAAATAGGCCCACTTTGAGAGGCCGCAGCTCCTCCAAATCAGGTCCGAGAAGCACAATTCCGGTATATTTTGAAAGGGCGGATCTCTGGCTTTAAAACGCTTCTCTCGGATTTTCGATTGGGCACATATTACCGGAGCAGACAGTACCGGCGCGCACCTACCCGCCACGCCGGGGCCTTTGGGGCTACAGGGTTGATCGACCCCTCGTTGGAAAGGTCTCGATCTCTACTTTTTAAGGAATCTGGAATCGGGTCGATCGGATGTAAGGAGGCGGAGCTACGTCTCCCGGAAGAGAGGCAACTTTAAAGCGCAAATGGCTATCAAATGGGGTGAAATAGGCCCACTTTGGGAGGCCGCAGCTCCTCCAAATCAGGTCCGAGAAGCAGAATTCTGGTATATTTTGAAAGGGCGGATCTCTGGCTTTAAAACGCTTCTCTCGGATTTTCGATTGGGCGCATATTACCGGAGCAGACAGTACCGGCGCGCACCCACCCGCCACGCCGGGGCCTTTGGGGCTACAGGGTTGATCGACCCCTCGTTGGAAAGGTCTCGATCTCTACTTTTCAAGGAAACTGGAATCGGGTCGATCGGATGTAAGGAGGCGGAGCTACGTCTCCCGGAAGAGAGGCAACTTAAAAGCGCAAATGGCTATCAAATGGGGTGAAATAGGCCCACTTTGGGAGGCCGCAGCTCCTCCAAATCAGGTCCGAGAAGCAGAATTCTGGTATATTTTGAAAGGGCGGATCTCTGGCTTTAAAACGCTTCTCTCGGATTTTCGATTGGGCACATATTACCGGAGCAGACAGTACCGGCGCGCACCTACCCGCCACGCCGGGGCCTTTGGGGCTACAGGGTTGATCGACCCCTCGTTGGAAAGGTCTCGATCTCTACTTTTCAAGGAAACTGGAATCGGGTCGATCGGATGTAAGGAGGCGGAGCTACGTCTCCCGGAAGAGAGGCAACTTTAAAGCGCAAATGGCTATCAAATGGGGTGAAATAGGCCCACTTTGGGAGGCCGCAGCTCCTCCAAATCAGGTCCGAGAAGCACAATTCTGGTATGTTTTGAAAGGGCGGATCTCTGGCTTTAAAACGCTTCTCTCGGATTTTCGATTGGGCGCATATTACCGGAGCAGACAGTACCAGCGCGCACCTACCCGCCACGCCGGGGCCTTTGGGGCTACAGGGTTGATCGACCCCTCGTTGGAAAGGTCTCGATCTCTACTTTTCAAGGAAACTGGAATCGGGTCGATCGGATGTAAGGAGGCGGAGCTACGTCTCCCGGAAGAGAGGCAACTTAAAAGCGCAAATGGCTATCAAATGGGGTGAAATAGGCCCACTTTGGGAGGCCGCAGCTCCTCCAAATCAGGTCCGAGAAGCAGAATTCTGGTATATTTTGAAAGGGCGGATCTCTGGCTTTAAAACGCTTCTCTCGGATTTTCGATTGGGCACATATTACCGGAGCAGACAGTACCGGCGCGCACCTACCCGCCACGCCGGGGCCTTTGGGGCTACAGGGTTGATCGACCCCTCGTTGGAAAGGTCTCGATCTCTACTTTTCAAGGAAACTGGAATCGGGTCGATCGGATGTAAGGAGGCGGAGCTACGTCTCCCGGAAGAGAGGCAACTTTAAAGCGCAAATGGCTATCAAATGGGGTGAAATAGGCCCACTTTGGGAGGCCGCAGCTCCTCCAAATCAGGTCCGAGAAGCACAATTCTGGTATATTTTGAAAGGGCGGATCTCTGGCTTTAAAACGCTTCTCTCGGATTTTCGATTGGGCGCATATTACCGGAGCAGACAGTACCAGCGCGCACCTACCCGCCACGCCGGGGCCTTTGGGGCTACAGGGTTGATCGACCCCTCGTTGGAAAGGTCTCGATCTCTACTTTTCAAGGAAACTGGAATCGGGTCGATCGGATGTAAGGAGGCGGAGCTACGTCTCCCGGAAGAGAGGCAACTTTAAAGCGCAAATGGCTATCAAATGGGGTGAAATAGGCCCACTTTGGGAGGCCGCAGCTCCTCCAAATCAGGTCCGAGAAGCACAATTCTGGTATATTTTGAAAGGGCGGATCTCTGGCTTTAAAACGCTTCTCTCGGATTTTCGATTGGGCACATATTACCGGAGCAGACAGTACCGGCGCGCACCTACCCGCCACGCCGGGGCCTTTGGGGCTACCGGGTTGATCGACCCCTCGTTGGAAAGGTCTCGATCTCTACTTTTTAAGGAATCTGGAATCGGGTCGATCGGATGTAAGGAGGCGGAGCTACGTCTCCCGGAAGAGAGGCAACTTTAAAGCGCAAATGGCTATCAAATGGGGTGAAATAGGCCCACTTTGAGAGGCCGCAGCTCCTCCAAATCAGGTCCGAGAAGCACAATTCCGGTATATTTTGAAAGGGCGGATCTCTGGCTTTAAAACGCTTCTCTCGGATTTTCGATTGGGCACATATTACCGGAGCAGACAGTACCGGCGCGCACCTACCCGCCACGCCGGGGCCTTTGGGGCTACAGGGTTGATCGACCCCTCGTTGGAAAGGTCTCGATCTCTACTTTTTAAGGAATCTGGAATCGGGTCGATCGGATGTAAGGAGGCGGAGCTACGTCTCCCGGAAGAGAGGCAACTTTAAAGCGCAAATGGCTATCAAATGGGGTGAAATAGGCCCACTTTGGGAGGCCGCAGCTCCTCCAAATCAGGTCCGAGAAGCAGAATTCTGGTATATTTTGAAAGGGCGGATCTCTGGCTTTAAAACGCTTCTCTCGGATTTTCGATTGGGCGCATATTACCGGAGCAGACAGTACCGGCGCGCACCCACCCGCCACGCCGGGGCCTTTGGGGCTACAGGGTTGATCGACCCCTCGTTGGAAAGGTCTCGATCTCTACTTTTCAAGGAAACTGGAATCGGGTCGATCGGATGTAAGGAGGCGGAGCTACGTCTCCCGGAAGAGAGGCAACTTTAAAGCGCAAATGGCTATCAAATGGGGTGAAATAGGCCCACTTTGGGAGGCCGCAGCTCCTCCAAATCAGGTCCGA
>NW_027439848.1:0-42808 GCF_031893055.1 Leptodactylus fuscus
AAAGTTGACAGTTAAGCCTATCTAGTGACAACCCATCATAGGCTAGCTGGGTGATCTTGCAACTTTTATCATGCCGGAGTTTGATTTTCACCATAGGGTTTCATTGATCGCTTACTCGGCAACTTGTATCAAGCAGGATTTCTACTTTCCCCTTAGCGCTTCATTGATCGTGTACTCTTGAGTGTAGATCGGGCTGAGAATGACGCAGCCATGGGAAAGTTGACAGTTAAGCCTATCTAGTGACAGCCCATCATAGGCTAGCTGGGTGATCTTGCAACTTGTACCATGTCGGAGTTTGATTTTCCCCATACGGTTTCATTGATCGTGTACTCTTGAGTGTAGCTCGGGCTGAGAAGGTCGCAGCCATGGGAAAGTTGACAGTTAAGCCTATCTAGTGACAACCCATCATAGGCTAGCTGGGTGATCTTGCAACTTTTATCATGCCGGAGTTTGATTTTCACCATAGGGTTTCATTGATCGCTTACTCGGCAACTTGTATCAAGCAGGATTTCTACTTTCCCCTTAGCGCTTCATTGATCGTGTACTCTTGAGTGTAGCTCGGGCTGAGAATGACGCAGCCATGGGAAAGTTGACAGTTAAGCCTATCTAGTGACAGCCCATCATAGGCTAGCTGGGTGAGCTTGCAACTTGTACCATGTCGGAGTTTGATTTTCCCCATAGGGTTTCATTGATCGTGTACTCTTGAGTGTAGCTCGGGCTGAGAAGGTCGCAGCCATGGGAAAGTTGACAGTTAAGCCTATCTAGTGACAACCCATCATAGGCTAGCTGGGTGATCTTGCAACTTGTATCATGCCGGAGTTTGATTTTCACCATAGGGTTTCATTGATCGCTTACTCGGCAACTTGTATCAAGCAGAATTTCTACTTTCCCCTTAGCGCTTCATTGATCGTGTACTCTTGAGTGTAGATCGGGCTGAGAATGACGCAGCCATAGGAAAGTTGACAGTTAAGCCTATCTAGTGACAGCCCATCATAGGCTAGCTGGGTGAGCTTACAACTTGTACCATGTCGGAGTTTGATTTTCCCCATAGGGTTTCATTGATCGTGTACTGTTGAGTGTACCTCGGGCTGAGAAGGTCGCAGCCATGGGAAAGTTGACAGTTAAGCCTATCTAGTGACAACCCATCATAGGCTAGCTGGGTGATCTTGCAACTTGTATCATGCCGGAGTTTGATTTTCACCATAGGGTTTCATTGATCGCTTACTCGGCAACTTGTATGAAGCAGGATTTCTACTTTCCCCTTAGCGCTTCATTGATCGTGTACTCTTGAGTGTAGCTCGGGCTGAGAATGACGCAGCCATGGGAAAGTTGACAGTTAAGCCTATCTAGTGACAGCCCATCATAGGCTAGCTGGGTGATCTTGCAACTTGTACCATGTCGGAGTTTGATTTTCCCCATAGGGTTTCATTGATCGTGTACTCTTGAGTGTAGCTCGGGCTGAGAAGGTCGCAGCCATGGGAAAGTTGACAGTTAAGCGTATCTAGTGACAGCCCATCATAGGCTAGCTGGGTGATCTTGCAACTTGTACCATGTCGGAGTTTGATTTTCCCCATAGGGTTTCATTGATCGTGTACTCTTGAGTGTAGCTCGGGCTGAGAAGGTTGCAGCCATGGGAAAGTTGACAGTTAAGCCTATCTAGTGACAACCCATCATAGGCTAGCTGGGTGATCTTGCAACTTTTATCATGCCGGAGTTTGATTTTCACCATAGGGTTTCATTGATCGCTTACTCGGCAACTTGTATGAAGCAGGATTTCTACTTTCCCCTTAGCGCTTCATTGATCGTGTACTCTTGAGTGTAGCTCGGGCTGAGAAGGTTGCAGCCATGGGAAAGTTGACAGTTAAGCCTATCTAGTGACAACCCATCATAGGCTAGCTGGGTGATCTTGCAACTTTTATCATGCCGGAGTTTGATTTTCACCATAGGGTTTCATTGATCGCTTACTCGGCAACTTGTATCAAGCAGGATTTCTACTTTCCCCTTAGCGCTTCATTGATCGTGTACTCTTGAGTGTAGCTCGGGCTGAGAATGACGCAGCCATGGGAAAGTTGACAGTTAAGCCTATCTAGTGACAGCCCATCATAGGCTAGCTGGGTGAGCTTGCAACTTGTACCATGTCGGAGTTTGATTTTCCCCATAGGGTTTCATTGATCGTGTACTCTTGAGTGTAGCTCGGGCTGAGAAGGTCGCAGCCATGGGAAAGTTGACAGTTAAGCCTATCTAGTGACAACCCATCATAGGCTAGCTGGGTGATCTTGTAACTTGTATCATGCCGGAGTTTGATTTTCACCATAGGGTTTCATTGATCGCTTACTCGGCAACTTGTATCAAGCAGGATTTCTACTTTCCCCTTAGCGCTTCATTGATCGTGTACTCTTGAGTGTAGATCGGGCTGAGAATGACGCAGCCATGGGAAAGTTGACAGTTAAGCCTATCTAGTGACAGCCCATCATAGGCTAGCTGGGTGATCTTGCAACTTGTACCATGTCGGAGTATGATTTTCCCCATACGGTTTCATTGATCGTGTACTCTTGAGTGTAGCTCGGGCTGAGAAGGTCGCAGCCATGGGAAAGTTGACAGTTAAGCCTATCTAGTGACAGCCCATCATAGGCTAGCTGGGTGATCTTGCAACTTGTACCATGTCGGAGTTTGATTTTCCCCATAGGGTTTCATTGATCGTGTACTCTTGAGTGTAGCTCGGGCTGAGAAGGTTGCAGCCATGGGAAAGTTGACAGTTAAGCCTATCTAGTGACAACCCATCATAGGCTAGCTGGGTGATCTTGCAACTTTTATCATGCCGGAGTTTGATTTTCACCATAGGGTTTCATTGATCGCTTACTCGGCAACTTGTATGAAGCAGGATTTCTACTTTCCCCTTAGCGCTTCATTGATCGTGTACTCTTGAGTGTAGCTCGGGCTGAGAATGACGCAGCCATGGGAAAGTTGACAGTTAAGCCTATCTAGTGACAGCCCATCATAGGCTAGCTGGGTGAGCTTGCAACTTGTACCATGTCGGAGTTTGATTTTCCCCATAGGGTTTCACTGATCGTGTACTCTTGAGTGTAGCTCGGGCTGAGAAGGTCGCAGCCATGGGAAAGTTGACAGTTAAGCCTATCTAGTGACAACCCATCATAGGCTAGCTGGGTGATCTTGCAACTTTTATCATGCCGGAGTTTGATTTTCACCATAGGGTTTCATTGATCGCTTACTCGGCAACTTGTATGAAGCAGGATTTCTACTTTCCCCTTAGCGCTTCATTGATCGTGTACTCTTGAGTGTAGCTCGGGCTGAGAATGACGCAGCCATGGGAAAGTTGACAGTTAAGCCTATCTAGTGACAGCCCATCATAGGCTAGCTGGGTGAGCTTGCAACTTGTACCATGTCGGAGTTTGATTTTCCCCATAGGGTTTCATTGATCGTGTACTCTTGAGTGTAGCTCGGGCTGAGAAGGTCGCAGCCATGGGAAAGTTGACAGTTAAGCCTATCTAGTGACAACCCATCATAGGCTAGCTGGGTGATCTTGTAACTTGTATCATGCCGGAGTTTGATTTTCACCATAGGGTTTCATTGATCGCTTACTCGGCAACTTGTATCAAGCAGGATTTCTACTTTCCCCTTAGCGCTTCATTGATCGTGTACTCTTGAGTGTAGATCGGGCTGAGAATGACGCAGCCATGGGAAAGTTGACAGTTAAGCCTATCTAGTGACAGCCCATCATAGGCTAGCTGGGTGATCTTGCAACTTGTACCATGTCGGAGTTTGATTTTCCCCATACGGTTTCACTGATCGTGTACTCTTGAGTGTAGCTCGGGCTGAGAATTTCGCAGCCATGGGAAAGTTGACAGTTAAGCCTATCTAGTGACAACCCATCATAGGCTAGCTGGGTGATCTTGCAACTTTTATCATGCCGGAGTTTGATTTTCACCATAGGGTTTCATTGATCGCTTACTCGGCAACTTGTATGAAGCAGGATTTCTACTTTCCCCTTAGCGCTTCATTGATCGTGTACTCTTGAGTGTAGCTCGGGCTGAGAATGACGCAGCCATGGGAAAGTTGACAGTTAAGCCTATCTAGTGACAGCCCATCATAGGCTAGCTGGGTGAGCTTGCAACTTGTACCATGTCGGAGTTTGATTTTCCCCATAGGGTTTCATTGATCGTGTACTCTTGAGTGTAGCTCGGGCTGAGAAGGTCGCAGCCATGGGAAAGTTGACAGTTAAGCCTATCTAGTGACAACCCATCATAGGCTAGCTGGGTGATCTTGCAACTTTTATCATGCCGGAGTTTGATTTTCACCATAGGGTTTCATTGATCGCTTACTCGGCAACTTGTATGAAGCAGGATTTCTACTTTCCCCTTAGCGCTTCATTGATCGTGTACTCTTGAGTGTAGCTCGGGCTGAGAATGACGCAGCCATGGGAAAGTTGACAGTTAAGCCTATCTAGTGACAGCCCATCATAGGCTAGCTGGGTGAGCTTGCAACTTGTACCATGTCGGAGTTTGATTTTCCCCATAGGGTTTCATTGATCGTGTACTCTTGAGTGTAGCTCGGGCTGAGAAGGTCGCAGCCATGGGAAAATTGACAGTTAAGCCTATCTAGTGACAACCCATCATAGGCTAGCTGGGTGATCTTGTAACTTGTATCATGCCGGAGTTTGATTTTCACCATAGGGTTTCATTGATCGCTTACTCGGCAACTTGTATCAAGCAGGATTTCTACTTTCCCCTTAGCGCTTCATTGATCGTGTACTCTTGAGTGTAGATCGGGCTGAGAATGACGCAGCCATGGGAAAGTTGACAGTTAAGCCTATCTAGTGACAGCCCATCATAGGCTAGCTGGGTGATCTTGCAACTTGTACCATGTCGGAGTTTGATTTTCCCCATACGGTTTCACTGATCGTGTACTCTTGAGTGTAGCTCGGGCTGAGAATTTCGCAGCCATGGGAAAGTTGACAGTTAAGCCTATCTAGTGACAACCCATCATAGGCTAGCTGGGTGATCTTGCAACTTTTATCATGCCGGAGTTTGATTTTCACCATAGGGTTTCATTGATCGCTTACTCGGCAACTTGTATGAAGCAGGATTTCTACTTTCCCCTTAGCGCTTCATTGATCGTGTACTCTTGAGTGTAGCTCGGGCTGAGAATGACGCAGCCATGGGAAAGTTGACAGTTAAGCCTATCTAGTGACAGCCCATCATAGGCTAGCTGGGTGAGCTTGCAACTTGTACCATGTCGGAGTTTGATTTTCCCCATAGGGTTTCATTGATCGTGTACTCTTGAGTGTAGCTCGGGCTGAGAAGGTCGCAGCCATGGGAAAGTTGACAGTTAAGCCTATCTAGTGACAACCCATCATAGGCTAGCTGGGTGATCTTGCAACTTTTATCATGCCGGAGTTTGATTTTCACCATAGGGTTTCATTGATCGCTTACTCGGCAACTTGTATGAAGCAGGATTTCTACTTTCCCCTTAGCGCTTCATTGATCGTGTACTCTTGAGTGTAGCTCGGGCTGAGAATGACGCAGCCATGGGAAAGTTGACAGTTAAGCCTATCTAGTGACAGCCCATCATAGGCTAGCTGGGTGAGCTTGCAACTTGTACCATGTCGGAGTTTGATTTTCCCCATAGGGTTTCATTGATCGTGTACTCTTGAGTGTAGCTCGGGCTGAGAAGGTCGCAGCCATGGGAAAGTTGACAGTTAAGCCTATCTAGTGACAACCCATCATAGGCTAGCTGGGTGATCTTGTAACTTGTATCATGCCGGAGTTTGATTTTCACCATAGGGTTTCATTGATCGCTTACTCGGCAACTTGTATCAAGCAGGATTTCTACTTTCCCCTTAGCGCTTCATTGATCGTGTACTCTTGAGTGTAGATCGGGCTGAGAATGACGCAGCCATGGGAAAGTTGACAGTTAAGCCTATCTAGTGACTGCCCATCATAGGCTAGCTGGGTGATCTTGCAACTTGTACCATGTCGGAGTTTGATTTTCCCCATACGGTTTCATTGATCGTGTACTCTTGAGTGTAGCTCGGGCTGAGAAGGTCGCAGCCATGGGAAAGTTGACAGTTAAGCCTATCTAGTGACAGCCCATCATAGGCTAGCTGGGTGATCTTGCAACTTGTACCATGTCGGAGTTTGATTTTCCCCATAGGGTTTCATTGATCGTGTACTCTTGAGTGTAGCTCGGGCTGAGAAGGTCGCAGCCATGGGAAAGTTGACAGTTAAGCCTATCTAGTGACAACCCATCATAGGCTAGCTGGGTGATCTTGTAACTTGTACCATGTCGGAGTTTGATTTTCCCCATAGGGTTTCATTGATCGTGTACTCTTGAGTGTAGCTCGAGCTGAGAAGGTCGCAGCCGTGGGAAAGTTGACAGTTAAGCCTATCTAGTGACAACCCATCATAGGCTAGCTGGGTGATCTTGCAACTTTTATCATGCCGGAGTTTGATTTTCACCATAGGGTTTCATTGATCGCGTACTCGGCAACTTGTATCAAGCAGGATTTCTACTTTCCCCTTAGCGCTTCATTGATCGTGTACTCTTGAGTGTAGCTCGGGCTGAGAATGACGCAGCCATGGGAAAGTTGACAGTTAAGCCTATCTAGTGACAGCCCATCATAGGCTAGCTGGGTGAGCTTGCAACTTGTACCATGTCGGAGTTTGATTTTCCCCATAGGGTTTCATTGATCGTGTACTCTTGAGTGTAGCTCGGGCTGAGAAGGTCGCAGCCATGGGAAAGTTGACAGTTAAGCCTATCTAGTGACAACCCATCATAGGCTAGCTGGGTGATCTTGTAACTTGTATCATGCCGGAGTTTGATTTTCACCATAGGGTTTCATTGATCGCTTACTCGGCAACTTGTATCAAGCAGGATTTCTACTTTCCCCTTAGCGCTTCATTGATCGTGTACTCTTGAGTGTAGCTCGGGCTGAGAATGACGCAGCCATGGGAAAGTTGACAGTTAAGCCTATCTAGTGACAGCCCATCATAGGCTAGCTGGGTGAGCTTGCAACTTGTACCATGTCGGAGTTTGATTTTCCCCATAGGGTTTCATTGATCGTGTACTCTTGAGTGTAGCTCGGGCTGAGAAGGTCGCAGCCATGGGAAAGTTGACAGTTAAGCCTATCTAGTGACAACCCATCATAGGCTAGCTGGGTGATCTTGTAACTTGTATCATGCCGGAGTTTGATTTTCACCATAGGGTTTCATTGATCGCTTACTCGGCACCTTGTATCAAGCAGGATTTCTACTTTCCCCTTAGCGCTTCATTGATCGTGTACTCTTGAGTGTAGCTCGGGCTGAGAATGACGCAGCCATGGGAAAGTTGACAGTTAAGCCTATCTAGTGTCAGCCCATCATAGGCTAGCTGGGTGAGCTTGCAACTTGTACCATGTCGGAGTTTGATTTTCCCCATAGGGTTTCATTGATCGTGTACTCTTGAGTGTAGCTCGGGCTGAGAAGGTCGCAGCCATGGGAAAGTTGACAGTTAAGCCTATCTAGTGACAACCCATCATAGGCTAGCTGGGTGATCTCGTAACTTGTATCATGCCGGAGTTTGATTTTCACCATAGGGTTTCATTGATCGCTTACTCGGCAACTTGTATCAAGCAGGATTTCTACTTTTCCCTTAGCGCTTCATTGATCGTGTACTCTTGAGTGTAGATCGGGCTGAGAATGACGCAGCCATGGGAAAGTTGACAGTTAAGCCTATCTAGTGACAGCCCATCATAGGCTAGCTGGGTGATCTTGCAACTTGTACCATGTCGGAGTTTGATTTTCCCCATACGGTTTCATTGATCGTGTACTCTTGAGTGTAGCTCGGGCTGAGAAGGTCGCAGCCATGGGAAAGTTGACAGTTAAGCCTATCTAGTGACAGCCCATCATAGGCTAGCTGGGTGATCTTGCAACTTGTACCATGTCGGAGTTTGATTTTCCCCATAGGGTTTCATTGATCGTGTACTCTTGAGTGTAGCTCGGGCTGAGAAGGTCGCAGCCATGGGAAAGTTGACAGTTAAGCCTATCTAGTGACAACCCATCATAGGCTAGCTGGGTGATCTTGTAACTTGTACCATGTCGGAGTTTGATTTTCCCCATAGGGTTTCATTGATCGTGTACTCTTGAGTGTAGCTCGAGCTGAGAAGGTCGCAGCCATGGGAAAGTTGACAGTTAAGCCTATCTAGTGACAACCCATCATAGGCTAGCTGGGTGATCTTGCAACTTTTATCATGCCGGAGTTTGATTTTCACCATAGGGTTTCATTGATCGCGTACTCGGCAACTTGTATCAAGCAGGATTTCTACTTTCCCCTTAGCGCTTCATTGATCGTGTACTCTTGAGTGTAGCTCGGGCTGAGAATGACGCAGCCATGGGAAAGTTGACAGTTAAGCCTATCTAGTGACAGCCCATCATAGGCTAGCTGGGTGAGCTTGCAACTTGTACCATGTCGGAGTTTGATTTTCCCCATAGGGTTTCATTGATCGTGTACTCTTGAGTGTAGCTCGGGCTGAGAAGGTCGCAGCCATGGGAAAGTTGACAGTTAAGCCTATCTAGTGACAACCCATCATAGGCTAGCTGGGTGATCTTGTAACTTGTATCATGCCGGAGTTTGATTTTCACCATAGGGTTTCATTGATCGCTTACTCGGCAACTTGTATCAAGCAGGATTTCTACTTTCCCCTTAGCGCTTCATTGATCGTGTACTCTTGAGTGTAGCTCGGGCTGAGAATGACGCAGCCATGGGAAAGTTGACAGTTAAGCCTATCTAGTGACAGCCCATCATAGGCTAGCTGGGTGAGCTTGCAACTTGTACCATGTCGGAGTTTGATTTTCCCCATAGGGTTTCATTGATCGTGTACTCTTGAGTGTAGCTCGGGCTGAGAAGGTCGCAGCCATGGGAAAGTTGACAGTTAAGCCTATCTAGTGACAACCCATCATAGGCTAGCTGGGTGATCTTGCAACTTG
This sequence comes from Leptodactylus fuscus, assembly GCF_031893055.1. Taxonomy (NCBI): domain Eukaryota; kingdom Metazoa; phylum Chordata; class Amphibia; order Anura; family Leptodactylidae; genus Leptodactylus; species Leptodactylus fuscus. Next base: position 8,982 of record NW_027439848.1, read on the forward strand.
TATCATGCCGGAGTTTGATTTTCACCATAGGGTTTCATTGATCGCTTACTCGGCAACTTGTATCAAGCAGGATTTCTACTTTCCCCTTAGCGCTTCATTGATCGTGTACTCTTGAGTGTAGCTCGGGCTGAGAATGACGCAGCCATGGGAAAGTTGACAGTTAAGCCTATCTAGTGACAGCCCATCATAGGCTAGCTGGGTGAGCTTGCAACTTGTACCATGTCGGAGTTTGATTTTCCCCATAGGGTTTCATTGATCGTGTACTCTTGAGTGTAGCTCGGGCTGAGAAGGTCGCAGCCATGGGAAAGTTGACAGTTAAGCCTATCTAGTGACAACCCATCATAGGCTAGCTGGGTGATCTTGTAACTTGTATCATGCCGGAGTTTGATTTTCACCATAGGGTTTCATTGATCGCTTACTCGGCAACTTGTATCAAGCAGGATTTCTACTTTCCCCTTAGCGCTTCATTGATCGTGTACTCTTGAGTGTAGATCGGGCTGAGAATGACGCAGCCATGGGAAAGTTGACAGTTAAGCCTATCTAGTGACAGCCCATCATAGGCTAGCTGGCTGATCTTGCAACTTGTACCATGTCGGAGTATGATTTTCCCCATACGGTTTCACTGATCGTGTACTCTTGAGTGTAGCTCGGGCTGAGAATTTCGCAGCCATGGGAAAGTTGACAGTTAAGCCTATCTAGTGACAACCCATCATAGGCTAGCTGGGTGATCTTGCAACTTTTATCATGCCGGAGTTTGATTTTCACCATAGGGTTTCATTGATCGCTTACTCGGCAACTTGTATGAAGCAGGATTTCTACTTTCCCCTTAGCGCTTCATTGATCGTGTACTCTTGAGTGTAGCTCGGGCTGAGAATGACGCAGCCATGGGAAAGTTGACAGTTAAGCCTATCTAGTGACAGCCCATCATAGGCTAGCTGGGTGAGCTTGCAACTTGTACCATGTCGGAGTTTGATTTTCCCCATAGGGTTTCATTGATCGTGTACTCTTGAGTGTAGCTCGGGCTGAGAAGGTCGCAGCCATGGAAAGTTGACAGTTAAGCCTATCTAGTGACAACCCATCATAGGCTAGCTGGGTGATCTTGCAACTTTTATCATGCCGGAGTTTGATTTTCACCATAGGGTTTCATTGATCGCTTACTCGGCAACTTGTATGAAGCAGGATTTCTACTTTCCCCTTAGCGCTTCATTGATCGTGTACTCTTGAGTGTAGCTCGGGCTGAGAATGACGCAGCCATGGGAAAGTTGACAGTTAAGCCTATCTAGTGACAGCCCATCATAGGCTAGCTGGGTGAGCTTGCAACTTGTACCATGTCGGAGTTTGATTTTCCCCATAGGGTTTCATTGATCGTGTACTCTTGAGTGTAGCTCGGGCTGAGAAGGTCGCAGCCATGGGAAAGTTGACAGTTAAGCCTATCTAGTGACAACCCATCATAGGCTAGCTGGGTGATCTTGTAACTTGTATCATGCCGGAGTTTGATTTTCACCATAGGGTTTCATTGATCGCTTACTCGGCAACTTGTATCAAGCAGGATTTCTACTTTCCCCTTAGCGCTTCATTGATCGTGTACTCTTGAGTGTAGATCGGGCTGAGAATGACGCAGCCATGGGAAAGTTGACAGTTAAGCCTATCTAGTGACAGCCCATCATAGGCTAGCTGGGTGATCTTGCAACTTGTACCATGTCGGAGTTTGATTTTCCCCATAGGGTTTCATTGATCGTGTACTCTTGAGTGTAGCTCGGGCTGAGAAGGTCGCAGCCATGGGAAAGTTGACAGTTAAGCCTATCTAGTGACAACCCATCATAGGCTAGCTGGGTGATCTTGCAACTTTTATCATGCCGGAGTTTGATTTTCACCATAGGGTTTCATTGATCGCTTACTCGGCAACTTGTATGAAGCAGGATTTCTACTTTCCCCTTAGCGCTTCATTGATCGTGTACTCTTGAGTGTAGCTCGGGCTGAGAATGACGCAGCCATGGGAAAGTTGACAGTTAAGCCTATCTAGTGACAGCCCATCATAGGCTAGCTGGGTGAGCTTGCAACTTGTACCATGTCGGAGTTTGATTTTCCCCATAGGGTTTCATTGATCGTGTACTCTTGAGTGTAGCTCGGGCTGAGAAGGTCGCAGCCATGGGAAAGTTGACAGTTAAGCCTATCTAGTGACAACCCATCATAGGCTAGCTGGGTGATCTTGTAACTTGTATCATGCCGGAGTTTGATTTTCACCATAGGGTTTCATTGATCGCTTACTCGGCAACTTGTATCAAGCAGGATTTCTACTTTCCCCTTAGCGCTTCATTGATCGTGTACTCTTGAGTGTAGATCGGGCTGAGAATGACGCAGCCATGGGAAAGTTGACAGTTAAGCCTATCTAGTGACAGCCCATCATAGGCTAGCTGGGTGATCTTGCAACTTGTACCATGTCGGAGTTTGATTTTCCCCATACGGTTTCACTGATCGTGTACTCTTGAGTGTAGCTCGGGCTGAGAATTTCGCAGCCATGGGAAAGTTGACAGTTAAGCCTATCTAGTGACAACCCATCATAGGCTAGCTGGGTGATCTTGCAACTTTTATCATGCCGGAGTTTGATTTTCACCATAGGGTTTCATTGATCGCTTACTCGGCAACTTGTATGAAGCAGGATTTCTACTTTCCCCTTAGCGCTTCATTGATCGTGTACTCTTGAGTGTAGCTCGGGCTGAGAATGACGCAGCCATGGGAAAGTTGACAGTTAAGCCTATCTAGTGACAGCCCATCATAGGCTAGCTGGGTGAGCTTGCAACTTGTACCATGTCGGAGTTTGATTTTCCCCATAGGGTTTCATTGATCGTGTACTCTTGAGTGTAGCTCGGGCTGAGAAGGTCGCAGCCATGGGAAAGTTGACAGTTAAGCCTATCTAGTGACAACCCATCATAGGCTAGCTGGGTGATCTTGCAACTTTTATCATGCCGGAGTTTGATTTTCACCATAGGGTTTCATTGATCGCTTACTCGGCAACTTGTATGAAGCAGGATTTCTACTTTCCCCTTAGCGCTTCATTGATCGTGTACTCTTGAGTGTAGCTCGGGCTGAGAATGACGCAGCCATGGGAAAGTTGACAGTTAAGCCTATCTAGTGACAGCCCATCATAGGCTAGCTGGGTGAGCTTGCAACTTGTACCATGTCGGAGTTTGATTTTCCCCATAGGGTTTCATTGATCGTGTACTCTTGAGTGTAGCTCGGGCTGAGAAGGTCGCAGCCATGGGAAAGTTGACAGTTAAGCCTATCTAGTGACAACCCATCATAGGCTAGCTGGGTGATCTTGTAACTTGTATCATGCCGGAGTTTGATTTTCACCATAGGGTTTCATTGATCGCTTACTCGGCAACTTGTATCAAGCAGGATTTCTACTTTCCCCTTAGCGCTTCATTGATCGTGTACTCTTGAGTGTAGATCGGGCTGAGAATGACGCAGCCATGGGAAAGTTGACAGTTAAGCCTATCTAGTGACTGCCCATCATAGGCTAGCTGGGTGATCTTGCAACTTGTACCATGTCGGAGTTTGATTTTCCCCATACGGTTTCATTGATCGTGTACTCTTGAGTGTAGCTCGGGCTGAGAAGGTCGCAGCCATGGGAAAGTTGACAGTTAAGCCTATCTAGTGACAGCCCATCATAGGCTAGCTGGGTGATCTTGCAACTTGTACCATGTCGGAGTTTGATTTTCCCCATAGGGTTTCATTGATCGTGTACTCTTGAGTGTAGCTCGGGCTGAGAAGGTCGCAGCCATGGGAAAGTTGACAGTTAAGCCTATCTAGTGACAACCCATCATAGGCAACTTGTACCATGTCGGAGTTTGATTTTCCCCATAGGGTTTCATTGATCGTGTACTCTTGAGTGTAGCTCGAGCTGAGAAGGTCGCAGCCATGGGAAAGTTGACAGTTAAGCCTATCTAGTGTCAACCCATCATAGGCTAGCTGGGTGATCTTGCAACTTTTATCATGCCGGAGTTTGATTTTCACCATAGGGTTTCATTGATCGCGTACTCGGCAACTTGTATCAAGCAGGATTCTACTTTCCCTTTAGCGCTTCATTGATCGTGTACTCTTGAGTGTAGTCGGGCTGAGAATGACGCAGCCATGGGAAAGTTGACAGTTAAGCCTATCTAGTGACAGCCCATCATAGGCTAGCTGGGTGAGCTTGCAACTTGTACCATGTCGGAGTTTGATTTTACCCATAGGGTTTCATTGATCGTGTACTCTTGAGTGTAGCTCGGGCTGAGAGGTCTCAGCCATGGGAAAGTTGACAGTTAAGCCTATCTCAGTGACAACCCATCATAGGCTAGCTGGTGATCTTGTAACTTGTATCATGCCGGAGTTTGATTTTCACCATAGGGTTTCATTGATCGCTTACTCGGCAACTTGTATCAAGCAGGATTTCTACTTTCCCTTAGCGCTTCATTGATCGTGTACTCTTGAGTGTAGCTCGGGCTGAGAATGACGCAGCCATGGAAAGTTGACGAGTTAAGCCTATCTAGTGACAGCCCATCATAGGCTAGCTGGGTGAGCTTGCAACTTGTACCATGTCGGAGTTTGATTTTCCCCATAGGGTTTCATTGATCGTGGTACTCTTGAGTGTAGCTCGGGCTGAGAAGGTCGCAGCCATGGGAAAGTTGACAGTTAAGCCTATCTAGTGACAACCCATCATAGGCTAGCTGGGTGATCTTGTAACTTGTATCATGCCGAGTTTGATTTTCACCATAGGGTTTCATTGATCGCTTACTCGGCACCTTGTATCAAGCAGGATTTCTACTTTCCCCTTAGCGCTTCATTGATCGTGTACTCTTGAGTGTAGCTCGGGCTGAGAATGACGCAGCCATGGGAAAGTTGACAGTTAAGCCTATCTAGTGTCAGCCCATCATAGGCTAGCTGGGTGAGCTTGCAACTTGTACCATGTCGGAGTTTGATTTTCCCCATAGGGTTTCATTGATCGTGTACTCTTGAGTGTAGCTCGGGCTGAGAAGGTCGCAGCCATGGGAAAGTTGACAGTTAAGCCTATCTAGTGACAACCCATCATAGGCTAGCTGGGTGATCTTGTAACTTGTATCATGCCGGAGTTTGATTTTCACCATAGGGTTTCATTGATCGCTTACTCGGCAACTTGTATCAAGCAGGATTTCTACTTTTCCCTTAGCGCTTCATTGATCGTGTACTCTTGAGTGTAGATCGGGCTGAGAATGACGCAGCCATGGGAAAGTTGACAGTTAAGCCTATCTAGTGACAGCCCATCATAGGCTAGCTGGGTGATCTTGCAACTTGTACCATGTCGGAGTTTGATTTTCCCCATACGGTTTCATTGATCGTGTACTCTTGAGTGTAGCTCGGGCTGAGAAGGTCGCAGCCATGGGAAAGTTGACAGTTAAGCCTATCTAGTGACAGCCCATCATAGGCTAGCTGGGTGATCTTGCAACTTGTACCATGTCGGAGTTTGATTTTCCCCATAGGGTTTCATTGATCGTGTACTCTTGAGTGTAGCTCGGGCTGAGAAGGTCGCAGCCATGGGAAAGTTGACAGTTAAGCCTATCTAGTGACAACCCATCATAGGCTAGCTGGGTGATCTTGTAACTTGTACCATGTCGGAGTTTGATTTTCCCCATAGGGTTTCATTGATCGTGTACTCTTGAGTGTAGCTCGAGCTGAGAAGGTCGCAGCCATGGTAAAGTTGACAGTTAAGCCTATCTAGTGACAACCCATCATAGGCTAGCTGGGTGATCTTGCAACTTTTATCATGCCGGAGTTTGATTTTCACCATAGGGTTTCATTGATCGCGTACTCGGCAACTTGTATCAAGCAGGATTTCTACTTTCCCCTTAGCGCTTCATTGATCGTGTACTCTTGAGTGTAGCTCGGGCTGAGAATGACGCAGCCATGGGAAAGTTGACAGTTAAGCCTATCTAGTCACAGCCCATCATAGGCTAGCTGGGTGAGCTTGCAACTTGTACCATGTCGGAGTTTGATTTTCCCCATAGGGTTTCATTGATCGTGTACTCTTGAGTGTAGCTCGGGCTGAGAAGGTCGCAGCCATGGGAAAGTTGACAGTTAAGCCTATCTAGTGACAACCCATCATAGGCTAGCTGGGTGATCTTGTAACTTGTATCATGCCGGAGTTTGATTTTCACCATAGGGTTTCATTGATCGCTTACTCGGCAACTTGTATCAAGCAGGATTTCTACTTTCCCCTTAGCGCTTCATTGATCGTGTACTCTTGAGTGTAGCTCGGGCTGAGAATGACGCAGCCATGGGAAAGTTGACAGTTAAGCCTATCTAGTGACAGCCCATCATAGGCTAGCTGGGTGAGCTTGCAACTTGTACCATGTCGGAGTTTGATTTTCCCCATAGGGTTTCATTGATCGTGTACTCTTGAGTGTAGCTCGGGCTGAGAAGGTCGCAGCCATGGGAAAGTTGACAGTTAAGCCTATCTAGTGACAACCCATCATAGGCTAGCTGGGTGATCTTGTAACTTGTATCATGCCGGAGTTTGATTTTCACCATAGGGTTTCATTGATCGCTTACTCGGCACCTTGTATCAAGCAGGATTTCTACTTTCCCCTTAGCGCTTCATTGATCGTGTACTCTTGAGTGTAGCTCGGGCTGAGAATGACGCAGCCATGGGAAAGTTGACAGTTAAGCCTATCTAGTGTCAGCCCATCATAGGCTAGCTGGGTGAGCTTGCAACTTGTACCATGTCGGAGTTTGATTTTCCCCATAGGGTTTCATTGATCGTGTACTCTTGAGTGTAGCTCGGGCTGAGAAGGTCGCAGCCATGGGAAAGTTGACAGTTAAGCCTATCTAGTGACAACCCATCATAGGCTAGCTGGGTGATCTTGTAACTTGTATCATGCCGGAGTTTGATTTTCACCATAGGGTTTCATTGATCGCTTACTCGGCAACTTGTATCAAGCAGGATTTCTACTTTTCCCTTAGCGCTTCATTGATCGTGTACTCTTGAGTGTAGATCGGGCTGAGAATGACGCAGCCATGGGAAAGTTGACAGTTAAGCCTATCTAGTGACAGCCCATCATAGGCTAGCTGGGTGATCTTGCAACTTGTACCATGTCGGAGTTTGATTTTCCCCATACGGTTTCATTGATCGTGTACTCTTGAGTGTAGCTCGGGCTGAGAAGGTTGCAGCCATGGAAAGTTGACAGTTAAGCCTATCTAGTGACAACCCATCATAGGCTAGCTGGGTGATCTTGCAACTTTTATCATGCCGGAGTTTGATTTTCACCATAGGGTTTCATTGATCGCTTACTCGGCAACTTGTATCAAGCAGGATTTCTACTTTCCCCTTAGCGCTTCATTGATCGTGTACTCTTGAGTGTAGATCGGGCTGAGAATGACGCAGCCATGGGAAAGTTGACAGTTAAGCCTATCTAGTGACAGCCCATCATAGGCTAGCTGGGTGATCTTGCAACTTGTACCATGTCGGAGTTTGATTTTCCCCATACGGTTTCATTGATCGTGTACTCTTGAGTGTAGCTCGGGCTGAGAAGGTCGCAGCCATGGGAAAGTTGACAGTTAAGCCTATCTAGTGACAACCCATCATAGGCTAGCTGGGTGATCTTGCAACTTTTATCATGCCGGAGTTTGATTTTCACCATAGGGTTTCATTGATCGCTTACTCGGCAACTTGTATCAAGCAGGATTTCTACTTTCCCCTTAGCGCTTCATTGATCGTGTACTCTTGAGTGTAGCTCGGGCTGAGAATGACGCAGCCATGGGAAAGTTGACAGTTAAGCCTATCTAGTGACAGCCCATCATAGGCTAGCTGGGTGAGCTTGCAACTTGTACCATGTCGGAGTTTGATTTTCCCCATAGGGTTTCATTGATCGTGTACTCTTGAGTGTAGCTCGGGCTGAGAAGGTCGCAGCCATGGGAAAGTTGACAGTTAAGCCTATCTAGTGACAACCCATCATAGGCTAGCTGGGTGATCTTGCAACTTGTATCATGCCGGAGTTTGATTTTCACCATAGGGTTTCATTGATCGCTTACTCGGCAACTTGTATCAAGCAGAATTTCTACTTTCCCCTTAGCGCTTCATTGATCGTGTACTCTTGAGTGTAGATCGGGCTGAGAATGACGCAGCCATAGGAAAGTTGACAGTTAAGCCTATCTAGTGACAGCCCATCATAGGCTAGCTGGGTGAGCTTACAACTTGTACCATGTCGGAGTTTGATTTTCCCCATAGGGTTTCATTGATCGTGTACTGTTGAGTGTACCTCGGGCTGAGAAGGTCGCAGCCATGGGAAAGTTGACAGTTAAGCCTATCTAGTGACAACCCATCATAGGCTAGCTGGGTGATCTTGCAACTTGTATCATGCCGGAGTTTGATTTTCACCATAGGGTTTCATTGATCGCTTACTCGGCAACTTGTATGAAGCAGGATTTCTACTTTCCCCTTAGCGCTTCATTGATCGTGTACTCTTGAGTGTAGCTCGGGCTGAGAATGACGCAGCCATGGGAAAGTTGACAGTTAAGCCTATCTAGTGACAGCCCATCATAGGCTAGCTGGGTGATCTTGCAACTTGTACCATGTCGGAGTTTGATTTTCCCCATAGGGTTTCATTGATCGTGTACTCTTGAGTGTAGCTCGGGCTGAGAAGGTCGCAGCCATGGGAAAGTTGACAGTTAAGCGTATCTAGTGACAGCCCATCATAGGCTAGCTGGGTGATCTTGCAACTTGTACCATGTCGGAGTTTGATTTTCCCCATAGGGTTTCATTGATCGTGTACTCTTGAGTGTAGCTCGGGCTGAGAAGGTTGCAGCCATGGGAAAGTTGACAGTTAAGCCTATCTAGTGACAACCCATCATAGGCTAGCTGGGTGATCTTGCAACTTTTATCATGCCGGAGTTTGATTTTCACCATAGGGTTTCATTGATCGCTTACTCGGCAACTTGTATGAAGCAGGATTTCTACTTTCCCCTTAGCGCTTCATTGATCGTGTACTCTTGAGTGTAGCTCGGGCTGAGAAGGTTGCAGCCATGGGAAAGTTGACAGTTAAGCCTATCTAGTGACAACCCATCATAGGCTAGCTGGGTGATCTTGCAACTTTTATCATGCCGGAGTTTGATTTTCACCATAGGGTTTCATTGATCGCTTACTCGGCAACTTGTATCAAGCAGGATTTCTACTTTCCCCTTAGCGCTTCATTGATCGTGTACTCTTGAGTGTAGCTCGGGCTGAGAATGACGCAGCCATGGGAAAGTTGACAGTTAAGCCTATCTAGTGACAGCCCATCATAGGCTAGCTGGGTGAGCTTGCAACTTGTACCATGTCGGAGTTTGATTTTCCCCATAGGGTTTCATTGATCGTGTACTCTTGAGTGTAGCTCGGGCTGAGAAGGTCGCAGCCATGGGAAAGTTGACAGTTAAGCCTATCTAGTGACAACCCATCATAGGCTAGCTGGGTGATCTTGTAACTTGTATCATGCCGGAGTTTGATTTTCACCATAGGGTTTCATTGATCGCTTACTCGGCAACTTGTATCAAGCAGGATTTCTACTTTCCCCTTAGCGCTTCATTGATCGTGTACTCTTGAGTGTAGATCGGGCTGAGAATGACGCAGCCATGGGAAAGTTGACAGTTAAGCCTATCTAGTGACAGCCCATCATAGGCTAGCTGGGTGATCTTGCAACTTGTACCATGTCGGAGTATGATTTTCCCCATACGGTTTCATTGATCGTGTACTCTTGAGTGTAGCTCGGGCTGAGAAGGTCGCAGCCATGGGAAAGTTGACAGTTAAGCCTATCTAGTGACAGCCCATCATAGGCTAGCTGGGTGATCTTGCAACTTGTACCATGTCGGAGTTTGATTTTCCCCATATGGTTTCATTGATCGTGTACTCTTGAGTGTAGCTCGGGCTGAGAAGGTCGCAGCCATGGGAAAGTTGACAGTTAAGCCTATCTAGTGACAACCCATCATAGGCTAGCTGGGTGATCTTGCAACTTTTATCATGCCGGAGTTTGATTTTCACCATAGGGTTTCATTGATCGCTTACTCGGCAACTTGTATGAAGCAGGATTTCTACTTTCCCCTTAGCGCTTCATTGATCGTGTACTCTTGAGTGTAGCTCGGGCTGAGAATGACGCAGCCATGGGAAAGTTGACAGTTAAGCCTATCTAGTGACAGCCCATCATAGGCTAGCTGGGTGAGCTTGCAACTTGTACCATGTCGGAGTTTGATTTTCCCCATAGGGTTTCATTGATCGTGTACTGTTGAGTGTACGTCGGGCTGAGAAGGTCGCAGCCATGGGAAAGTTGACAGTTAAGCCTATCTAGTGACAACCCATCATAGGCTAGCTGGGTGATCTTGCAACTTGTACCATGTCGGAGTTTGATTTTCCCCATACGGTTTCACTGATCGTGTACTCTTGAGTGTAGCTCGGGCTGAGAATTTCGCAGCCATGGGAAAGTTGACAGTTAAGCCTATCTAGTGACAACCCATCATAGGCTAGCTGGGTGATCTTGCAACTTTTATCATGCCGGAGTTTGATTTTCACCATAGGGTTTCATTGATCGCTTACTCGGCAACTTGTATGAAGCAGGATTTCTACTTTCCCCTTAGCGCTTCATTGATCGTGTACTCTTGAGTGTAGCTCGGGCTGAGAATGACGCAGCCATGGGAAAGTTGACAGTTAAGCCTATCTAGTGACAGCCCATCATAGGCTAGCTGGGTGAGCTTGCAACTTGTACCATGTCGGAGTTTGATTTTCCCCATAGGGTTTCATTGATCGTGTACTCTTGAGTATAGCTCGGGCTGAGAAGGTCGCAGCCATGGGAAAGTTGACAGTTAAGCGTATCTAGTGACAGCCCATCATAGGCTAGCTGGGTGATCTTGCAACTTGTACCATGTCGGAGTTTGATTTTCCCCATATGGTTTCATTGATCGTGTACTCTTGAGTGTAGCTCGGGCTGAGAAGGTCGCAGCCATGGGAAAGTTGACAGTTAAGCCTATCTAGTGACAACCCATCATAGGCTAGCTGGGTGATCTTGCAACTTTTATCATGCCGGAGTTTGATTTTCACCATAGGGTTTCATTGATCGCTTACTCGGCAACTTGTATGAAGCAGGATTTCTACTTTCCCCTTAGCGCTTCATTGATCGTGTACTCTTGAGTGTAGCTCGGGCTGAGAATGACGCAGCCATGGGAAAGTTGACAGTTAAGCCTATCTAGTGACAGCCCATCATAGGCTAGCTGGGTGAGCTTGCAACTTGTACCATGTCGGAGTTTGATTTTCCCCATAGGGTTTCATTGATCGTGTACTCTTGAGTGTAGCTCGGGCTGAGATTGTTGCAGCCATGGGAAAGTTGACAGTTAAGCCTATCTAGTGACAACCCATCATAGGCTAGCTGGGTGATCTTGCAACTTTTATCATGCCGGAGTTTGATTTTCACCATAGGGTTTCATTGATCGCTTACTCGGCAACTTGTATGAAGCAGGATTTCTACTTTCCCCTTAGCGCTTCATTGATCGTGTACTCTTGAGTGTAGCTCGGGCTGAGAATGACGCAGCCATGGGAAAGTTGACAGTTAAGCCTATCTAGTGACAGCCCATCATAGGCTAGCTGGGTGAGCTTGCAACTTGTACCATGTCGGAGTTTGATTTTCCCCATAGGGTTTCATTGATCGTGTACTCTTGAGTGTAGCTCGGGCTGAGAAGGTCGCAGCCATGGGAAAGTTGACAGTTAAGCCTATCTAGTGACAACCCATCATAGGCTAGCTGGGTGATCTTGCAACTTTTATCATGCCGGAGTTTGATTTTCACCATAGGGTTTCATTGATCGCTTACTCGGCAACTTGTATCAAGCAGGATTTCTACTTTCCCCTTAGCGCTTCATTGATCGTGTACTCTTGAGTGTAGCTCGGGCTGAGAATGACGCAGCCATGGGAAGGTTGACAGTTAAGCCTATCTAGTGACAGCCCATCATAGGCTAGCTGGGTGAGCTTGCAACATGTACCATGTCGGAGTTTGATTTTCCCCATAGGGTTTCATTGATCGTGTACTCTTGAGTGTAGCTCGGGCTGAGAAGGTCGCAGCCATGGGAAAGTTGACAGTTAAGCCTATCTAGTGACAACCCATCATAGGCTAGCTGGGTGATCTTGTAACTTGTATCATGCCGGAGTTTGATTTTCACCATAGGGTTTCATTGATCGCTTACTCGGCAACTTGTATCAAGCAGGATTTCTACTTTCCCCTTAGCGCTTCATTGATCGTGTACTCTTGAGTGTAGCTCGGGCTGAGAATGACGCAGCCATGGGAAGGTTGACAGTTAAGCCTATCTAGTGACAGCCCATCATAGGCTAGCTGGGTGAGCTTGCAACATGTACCATGTCGGAGTTTGATTTTCCCCATAGGGTTTCATTGATCGTGTACTCTTGAGTGTAGCTCGGGCTGAGAAGGTCGCAGCCATGGGAAAGTTGACAGTGAAGCCTATCTAGTGACAACCCATCATAGGCTAGCTGGGTGATCTTGCAACTTTTATCATGCCGGAGTTTGATTTTCACCATAGGGTTTCATTGATCGCTTACTCGGCAACTTGTATGAAGCAGGATTTCTACTTTCCCCTTAGCGCTTCATTGATCGTGTACTCTTGAGTGTAGCTCGGGCTGAGAATGACGCAGCCATGGGAAAGTTGACAGTTAAGCCTATCTAGTGACAGCCCATCATAGGCTAGCTGGGTGAGCTTGCAACTTGTACCATGTCGGAGTTTGATTTTCCCCATAGGGTTTCATTGATCGTGTACTCTTGAGTGTAGCTCGGGCTGAGAAGGTCGCAGCCATGGGAAAGTTGACAGTTAAGCCTATCTAGTGACAACCCATCATAGGCTAGCTGGGTGATCTTGTAACTTGTATCATGCCGGAGTTTGATTTTCACCATAGGGTTTCATTGATCGCTTACTCGGCAACTTGTATCAAGCAGGATTTCTACTTTCCCCTTAGCGCTTCATTGATCGTGTACTCTTGAGTGTAGATCGGGCTGAGAATGACGCAGCCATGGGAAAGTTGACAGTTAAGCCTATCTAGTGACAGCCCATCATAGGCTAGCTGGGTGATCTTGCAACTTGTACCATGTCGGAGTTTGATTTTCCCCATACGGTTTCACTGATCGTGTACTCTTGAGTGTAGCTCGGGCTGAGAATTTCGCAGCCATGGGAAAGTTGACAGTTAAGCCTATCTAGTGACAACCCATCATAGGCTAGCTGGGTGATCTTGCAACTTTTATCATGCCGGAGTTTGATTTTCACCATAGGGTTTCATTGATCGCTTACTCGGCAACTTGTATGAAGCAGGATTTCTACTTTCCCCTTAGCGCTTCATTGATCGTGTACTCTTGAGTGTAGCTCGGGCTGAGAATGACGCAGCCATGGGAAAGTTGACAGTTAAGCCTATCTAGTGACAGCCCATCATAGGCTAGCTGGGTGATCTTGCAACTTGTACCATGTCGGAGTTTGATTTTCCCCATACGGTTTCACTGATCGTGTACTCTTGAGTTTAGCTCGGGCTGAGAATTTCGCAGCCATGGGAAAGTTGACAGTTAAGCCTATCTAGTGACAACCCATCATAGGCTAGCTGGGTGATCTTGCAACTTGTATCATGCCGGAGTTTGATTTTCACCATAGGGTTTCATTGATCGCTTACTCGGCAACTTGTATCAAGCAGGATTTCTACTTTCCCCTTAGCGCTTCATTGATCGTGTACTCTTGAGTGTAGATCGGGCTGAGAATGACGCAGCCATGGGAAAGTTGACAGTTAAGCCTATCTAGTGACAGCCCATCATAGGCTAGCTGGGTGATCTTGCAACTTGTACCATGTCGGAGTTTGATTTTCCCCATACGGTTTCATTGATCGTGTACTCTTGAGTGTAGCTCGGGCTGAGAAGGTCGCAGCCATGGGAAAGTTGACAGTTAAGCCTATCTAGTGACAACCCATCATAGGCTAGCTGGGTGATCTTGCAACTTTTATCATGCCGGAGTTTGATTTTCACCATAGGGTTTCATTGATCGCTTACTCGGCAACTTGTATGAAGCAGGATTTCTACTTTCCCCTTAGCGCTTCATTGATCGTGTACTCTTGAGTGTAGCTCGGGCTGAGAATGACGCAGCCATGGGAAAGTTGACAGTTAAGCCTATCTAGTGACAGCCCATCATAGGCTAGCTGGGTGAGCTTGCAACTTGTACCATGTCGGAGTTTGATTTTCCCCATAGGGTTTCATTGATCGTGTACTCTTGAGTGTAGCTCGGGCTGAGAAGGTCGCAGCCATGGGAAAGTTGACAGTTAAGCCTATCTAGTGACAACCCATCATAGGCTAGCTGGGTGATCTTGTAACTTGTATCATGCCGGAGTTTGATTTTCACCATAGGGTTTCATTGATCGCTTACTCGGCAACTTGTATCAAGCAGGATTTCTACTTTCCCCTTAGCGCTTCATTGATCGTGTACTCTTGAGTGTAGATCGGGCTGAGAATGACGCAGCCATGGGAAAGTTGACAGTTAAGCCTATCTAGTGACAGCCCATCATAGGCTAGCTGGGTGATCTTGCAACTTGTACCATGTCGGAGTTTGATTTTCCCCATACGGTTTCACTGATCGTGTACTCTTGAGTGTAGCTCGGGCTGAGAATTTCGCAGCCATGGGAAAGTTGACAGTTAAGCCTATCTAGTGACAACCCATCATAGGCTAGCTGGGTGATCTTGCAACTTTTATCATGCCGGAGTTTGATTTTCACCATAGGGTTTCATTGATCGCTTACTCGGCAACTTGTATGAAGCAGGATTTCTACTTTCCCCTTAGCGCTTCATTGATCGTGTACTCTTGAGTGTAGCTCGGGCTGAGAATGACGCAGCCATGGGAAAGTTGACAGTTAAGCCTATCTAGTGACAGCCCATCATAGGCTAGCTGGGTGAGCTTGCAACTTGTACCATGTCGGAGTTTGATTTTCCCCATAGGGTTTCATTGATCGTGTACTCTTGAGTGTAGCTCGGGCTGAGAAGGTCGCAGCCATGGGAAAGTTGACAGTTAAGCCTATCTAGTGACAACCCATCATAGGCTAGCTGGGTGATCTTGCAACTTTTATCATGCCGGAGTTTGATTTTCACCATAGGGTTTCATTGATCGCTTACTCGGCAACTTGTATCAAGCAGGATTTCTACTTTCCCCTTAGCGCTTCATTGATCGTGTACTCTTGAGTGTAGCTCGGGCTGAGAATGACGCAGCCATGGGAAAGTTGACAGTTAAGCCTATCTAGTGACAGCCCATCATAGGCTAGCTGGGTGAGCTTGCAACTTGTACCATGTCGGAGTTTGATTTTCCCCATAGGGTTTCATTGATCGTGTACTCTTGAGTATAGCTCGGGCTGAGAAGGTCGCAGCCATGGGAAAGTTGACAGTTAAGCGTATCTAGTGACAGCCCATCATAGGCTAGCTGGGTGATCTTGCAACTTGTACCATGTCGGAGTTTGATTTTCCCCATATGGTTTCATTGATCGTGTACTCTTGAGTGTAGCTCGGGCTGAGAAGGTCGCAGCCATGGGAAAGTTGACAGTTAAGCCTATCTAGTGACAACCCATCATAGGCTAGCTGGGTGATCTTGCAACTTTTATCATGCCGGAGTTTGATTTTCACCATAGGGTTTCATTGATCGCTTACTCGGCAACTTGTATGAAGCAGGATTTCTACTTTCCCCTTAGCGCTTCATTGATCGTGTACTCTTGAGTGTAGCTCGGGCTGAGAATGACGCAGCCATGGGAAAGTTGACAGTTAAGCCTATCTAGTGACAGCCCATCATAGGCTAGCTGGGTGAGCTTGCAACTTGTACCATGTCGGAGTTTGATTTTCCCCATAGGGTTTCATTGATCGTGTACTGTTGAGTGTACCTCGGGCTGAGAAGGTCGCAGCCATGGGAAAGTTGACAGTTAAGCCTATCTAGTGACAACCCATCGTAGGCTAGCTGGGTGATCTTGCAACTTGTATCATGCCGGAGTTTGATTTTCACCATAGGGTTTCATTGATCGCTTACTCGGCAACTTGTATGAAGCAGGATTTCTACTTTCCCCTTAGCGCTTCATTGATCGTGTACTCTTGAGTGTAGCTCGGGCTGAGAATGACGCAGCCATGGGAAAGTTGACAGTTAAGCCTATCTAGTGACAGCCCATCATAGGCTAGCTGGGTGAGCTTGCAACTTGTACCATGTCGGAGTTTGATTTTCCCCATAGGGTTTCATTGATCGTGTACTCTTGAGTGTAGATCGGGCTGAGAATGACGCAGCCATGGGAAAGTTGACAGTTAAGCCTATCTAGTGACAACCCATCATAGGCTAGCTGGGTGATCTTGCAACTTGTACCATGTCGGAGTTTGATTTTCCCCATACGGTTTCACTGATCGTGTACTCTTGAGTGTAGCTCGGGCTGAGAATTTCGCAGCCATGGGAAAGTTGACAGTTAAGCCTATCTAGTGACAACCCATCATAGGCTAGCTGGGTGATCTTGCAACTTTTATCATGCCGGAGTTTGATTTTCACCATAGGGTTTCATTGATCGCTTACTCGGCAACTTGTATGAAGCAGGATTTCTACTTTCCCCTTAGCGCTTCATTGATCGTGTACTCTTGAGTGTAGCTCGGGCTGAGAATGACGCAGCCATGGGAAAGTTGACAGTTAAGCCTATCTAGTGACAGCCCATCATAGGCTAGCTGGGTGATCTTGCAACTTGTACCATGTCGGAGTTTGATTTTCCCCATACGGTTTCATTGATCGTGTACTCTTGAGTGTAGCTCGGGCTGAGAAGGTCGCAGCCATGGGAAAGTTGACAGTTAAGCCTATCTAGTGACAACCCATCATAGGCTAGCTGGGTGATCTTGCAACTTTTATCATGCCGGAGTTTGATTTTCACCATAGGGTTTCATTGATCGCTTACTCGGCAACTTGTATGAAGCAGGATTTCTACTTTCCCCTTAGCGCTTCATTGATCGTGTACTCTTGAGTGTAGCTCGGGCTGAGAATGACGCAGCCATGGGAAAGTTGACAGTTAAGCCTATCTAGTGACAGCCCATCATAGGCTAGCTGGGTGAGCTTGCAACTTGTACCATGTCGGAGTTTGATTTTCCCCATAGGGTTTCATTGATCGTGTACTCTTGAGTGTAGCTCGGGCTGAGAAGGTCGCAGCCATGGGAAAGTTGACAGTTAAGCCTATCTAGTGACAACCCATCATAGGCTAGCTGGGTGATCTTGTAACTTGTATCATGCCGGAGTTTGATTTTCACCATAGGGTTTCATTGATCGCTTACTCGGCAACTTGTATCAAGCAGGATTTCTACTTTCCCCTTAGCGCTTCATTGATCGTGTACTCTTGAGTGTAGATCGGGCTGAGAATGACGCAGCCATGGGAAAGTTGACAGTTAAGCCTATCTAGTGACAGCCCATCATAGGCTAGCTGGGTGATCTTGCAACTTGTACCATGTCGGAGTTTGATTTTCCCCATACGGTTTCACTGATCGTGTACTCTTGAGTGTAGCTCGGGCTGAGAATTTCGCAGCCATGGGAAAGTTGACAGTTAAGCCTATCTAGTGACAACCCATCATAGGCTAGCTGGGTGATCTTGCAACTTTTATCATGCCGGAGTTTGATTTTCACCATAGGGTTTCATTGATCGCTTACTCGGCAACTTGTATGAAGCAGGATTTCTACTTTCCCCTTAGCGCTTCATTGATCGTGTACTCTTGAGTGTAGCTCGGGCTGAGAATGACGCAGCCATGGGAAAGTTGACAGTTAAGCCTATCTAGTGACAGCCCATCATAGGCTAGCTGGGTGAGCTTGCAACTTGTACCATGTCGGAGTTTGATTTTCCCCATAGGGTTTCATTGATCGTGTACTCTTGAGTGTAGCTCGGGCTGAGAAGGTCGCAGCCATGGGAAAGTTGACAGTTAAGCCTATCTAGTGACAACCCATCATAGGCTAGCTGGGTGATCTTGTAACTTGTATCATGCCGGAGTTTGATTTTCACCGTAGGGTTTCATTGATCGCTTACTCGGCAACTTGTATCAAGCAGGATTTCTACTTTCCCCTTAGCGCTTCATTGATCGTGTACTCTTGAGTGTAGCTCGGGCTGAGAAGGTCGCAGCCATGGGAAAGTTGACAGTTAAGCCTATCTAGTGACAACCCATCATAGGCTAGCTGGGTGATCTTGTAACTTGTATCATGCCGGAGTTTGATTTTCACCATAGGGTTTCATTGATCGCTTACTCGGCAACTTGTATCAAGCAGGATTTCTACTTTCCCCTTAGCGCTTCATTGATCGTGTACTCTTGAGTGTAGATCGGGCTGAGAATGACGCAGCCATGGGAAAGTTGACAGTTAAGCCTATCTATTGACAGCCCATCATAGGCTAGCTGGGTGATCTTGCAACTTGTACCATGTCGGAGTTTGATTTTCCCCATACGGTTTCACTGATCGTGTACTCTTGAGTGTAGCTCGGGCTGAGAATTTCGCAGCCATGGGAAAGTTGACAGTTAAGCCTATCTAGTGACAACCCATCATAGGCTAGCTGGGTGATCTTGCAACTTTTATCATGCCGGAGTTTGATTTTCACCATAGGGTTTCATTGATCGCTTACTCGGCAACTTGTATGAAGCAGGATTTCTACTTTCCCCTTAGCGCTTCATTGATCGTGTACTCTTGAGTGTAGCTCGGGCTGAGAATGACGCAGCCATGGGAAAGTTGACAGTTAAGCCTATCTAGTGACAGCCCATCATAGGCTAGCTGGGTGAGCTTGCAACTTGTACCATGTCGGAGTTTGATTTTCCCCATAGGGTTTCATTGATCGTGTACTCTTGAGTGTAGCTCGGGCTGAGAAGGTCGCAGCCATGGGAAAGTTGACAGTTAAGCCTATCTAGTGACAACCCATCATAGGCTAGCTGGGTGATCTTGCAACTTTTATCATGCCGGAGTTTGATTTTCACCATAGGGTTTCATTGATCGCTTACTCGGCAACTTGTATGAAGCAGGATTTCTACTTTCCCCTTAGCGCTTCATTGATCGTGTACTCTTGAGTGTAGCTCGGGCTGAGAATGACGCAGCCATGGGAAAGTTGACAGTTAAGCCTATCTAGTGACAGCCCATCATAGGCTAGCTGGGTGAGCTTGCAACTTGTACCATGTCGGAGTTTGATTTTCCCCATAGGGTTTCATTGATCGTGTACTCTTGAGTGTAGATCGGGCTGAGAATGACGCAGCCATGGGAAAGTTGACAGTTAAGCCTATCTAGTGACAACCCATCATAGGCTAGCTGGGTGATCTTGCAACTTGTACCATGTCGGAGTTTGATTTTCCCCATACGGTTTCACTGATCGTGTACTCTTGAGTGTAGCTCGGGCTGAGAATTTCGCAGCCATGGGAAAGTTGACAGTTAAGCCTATCTAGTGACAACCCATCATAGGCTAGCTGGGTGATCTTGCAACTTTTATCATGCCGGAGTTTGATTTTCACCATAGGGTTTCATTGATCGCTTACTCGGCAACTTGTATGAAGCAGGATTTCTACTTTCCCCTTAGCGCTTCATTGATCGTGTACTCTTGAGTGTAGCTCGGGCTGAGAATGACGCAGCCATGGGAAAGTTGACAGTTAAGCCTATCTAGTGACAGCCCATCATAGGCTAGCTGGGTGAGCTTGCAACTTGTACCATGTCGGAGTTTGATTTTCCCCATAGGGTTTCATTGATCGTGTACTGTTGAGTGTACCTCGGGCTGAGAAGGTCGCAGCCATGGGAAAGTTGACAGTTAAGCCTATCTAGTGACAACCCATCGTAGGCTAGCTGGGTGATCTTGCAACTTGTATCATGCCGGAGTTTGATTTTCACCATAGGGTTTCATTGATCGCTTACTCGGCAACTTGTATGAAGCAGGATTTCTACTTTCCCCTTAGCGCTTCATTGATCGTGTACTCTTGAGTGTAGCTCGGGCTGAGAATGACGCAGCATGGGAAAGTTGACAGTTAAGCCTATCTAGTGACAGCCCATCATAGGCTAGCTGGGTGATCTTGCAACTTGTACCATGTCGGAGTTTGATTTTCCCCATAGGGGTTTCATTGATCGTGTACTCTTGAGTATAGCTCGGGCTGAGAAGGTCGCAGCCATGGGAAAGTTGACAGTTAAGCGTATCTAGTGACAGCCCATCATAGGCTAGCTGGGTGATCTTGCAACTTGTACCATGTCGGAGTTTGATTTTCCCCATATGGTTTCATTGATCGTGTACTCTTGAGTGTAGCTCGGGCTGAGAAGGTCGCAGCCATGGGAAAGTTGACAGTTAAGCCTATCTAGTGACAACCCATCATAGGCTAGCTGGGTGATCTTGCAACTTTTATCATGCCGGAGTTTGATTTTCACCATAGGGTTTCATTGATCGCTTACTCGGCAACTTGTATGAAGCAGGATTTCTACTTTCCCCTTAGCGCTTCATTGATCGTGTACTCTTGAGTGTAGCTCGGGCTGAGAATGACGCAGCCATGGGAAAGTTGACAGTTAAGCCTATCTAGTGACAGCCCATCATAGGCTAGCTGGGTGAGCTTGCAACTTGTACCATGTCGGAGTTTGATTTTCCCCATAGGGTTTCATTGATCGTGTACTGTTGAGTGTACCTCGGGCTGAGAAGGTCGCAGCCATGGGAAAGTTGACAGTTAAGCCTATCTAGTGACAACCCATCGTAGGCTAGCTGGGTGATCTTGCAACTTGTATCATGCCGGAGTTTGATTTTCACCATAGGGTTTCATTGATCGCTTACTCGGCAACTTGTATGAAGCAGGATTTCTACTTTCCCCTTAGCGCTTCATTGATCGTGTACTCTTGAGTGTAGCTCGGGCTGAGAATGACGCAGCCATGGGAAAGTTGACAGTTAAGCCTATCTAGTGACAGCCCATCATAGGCTAGCTGGGTGAGCTTGCAACTTGTACCATGTCGGAGTTTGATTTTCCCATAGGGTTTCATTGATCGTGTACTCTTGAGTATAGCTCGGGCTGAGAAGGTCGCAGCCATGGGAAAGTTGACAGTTAAGCGTATCTAGTGACAGCCCATCATAGGCTAGCTGGGTGATCTTGCAACTTGTACCATGTCGGAGTTTGATTTTCCCCTTATGGTTTCATTGATCGTGTACTCTTGAGTGTAGCTCGGGCTGAGAAGGTCGCAGCCATGGGAAAGTTGACAGTTAAGCCTATCTAGTGACAACCCATCATAGGCTAGCTGGGTGATCTTGCAACTTTTATCATGCCGGAGTTTGATTTTCACCATAGGGTTTCATTGATCGCTTACTCGGCAACTTGTATGAAGCAGGATTTCTACTTTCCCTTAGCGCTTCATTGATCGTGTACTCTTGAGTGTAGCTCGGGCTGAGAATGACGCAGCCATGGGAAAGTTGACAGTTAAGCCTATCTAGTGACAGCCCATCATAGGCTAGCTGGGTGAGCTTGCAACTTGTACCATGTCGGAGTTTGATTTTCCCCATAGGGTTTCATTGATCGTGTACTCTTGAGTGTAGCTCGGGCTGAGAAGGTCGCAGCCATGGGAAAGTTGACAGTTAAGCCTATCTAGTGACAACCCATCATAGGCTAGCTGGGTGATCTTGTAACTTGTATCATGCCGGAGTTTGATTTTTCACCATAGGGTTTCATTGATCGCTTACTCGGCAACTTGTATCAAGCAGGATTTCTACTTTCCCCTTAGCGCTTCATTGATCGTGTACTCTTGAGTGTAGATCGGGCTGAGAATGACGCAGCCATGGGAAAGTTGACAGTTAAGCCTATCTATTGACAGCCCATCATAGGCTAGCTGGGTGATCTTGCAACTTGTACCATGTCGGAGTTTGATTTTCCCATACGGTTTCACTGATCGTGTACTCTTGAGTGTAGCTCGGGCTGAGAATTTCGCAGCCATGGGAAAGTTGACAGTTAAGCCTATCTAGTGACAACCCATCATAGGCTAGCTGGGTGATCTTGCAACTTTTATCATGCCGGAGTTTGATTTTCACCATAGGGTTTCATTGATCGCTTACTCGGCAACTTGTATGAAGCAGGATTTCTACTTTCCCCTTAGCGCTTCATTGATCGTGTACTCTTGAGTGTAGCTCGGCTGAGAATGACGCAGCCATGGAGGAAAGTTGACAGTTAAGCCTATCTAGTGACAGCCCATCATAGGCTAGCTGGGTGAGCTTGCAACTTGTACCATGTCGGAGTTTGATTTTCCCCATAGGGTTTCATTGATCGTGTACTCTTGAGTGTAGCTCGGGCTGAGAAGGTCGCAGCCATGGGAAAGTTGACAGTTAAGCCTATCTAGTGACAACCCATCATAGGCTAGCTGGGTGATCTTGCAACTTTTATCATGCCGGAGTTTGATTTTCACCATAGGGTTTCATTGATCGCTTACTCGGCAACTTGTATGAAGCAGGATTTCTACTTTCCCCTTAGCGCTTCATTGATCGTGTACTCTTGAGTGTAGCTCGGGCTGAGAATGACGCAGCCATGGGAAAGTTGACAGTTAAGCCTATCTAGTGACAGCCCATCATAGGCTAGCTGGGTGAGCTTGCAACTTGTACCATGTCGGAGTTTGATTTTCCCCATAGGGTTTCATTGATCGTGTACTCTTGAGTGTAGATCGGGCTGAGAATGACGCAGCCATGGGAAAGTTGACAGTTAAGCCTATCTAGTGACAACCCATCATAGGCTAGCTGGGTGATCTTGCAACTTGTACCATGTCGGAGTTTGATTTTCCCCATACGGTTTCACTGATCGTGTACTCTTGAGTGTAGCTCGGGCTGAGAATTTCGCAGCCATGGGAAAGTTGACAGTTAAGCCTATCTAGTGACAACCCATCATAGGCTAGCTGGGTGATCTTGCAACTTTTATCATGCCGGAGTTTGATTTTCACCATAGGGTTTCATTGATCGCTTACTCGGCAACTTGTATGAAGCAGGATTTCTACTTTCCCCTTAGCGCTTCATTGATCGTGTACTCTTGAGTGTAGCTCGGGCTGAGAATGACGCAGCCATGGGAAAGTTGACAGTTAAGCCTATCTAGTGACAGCCCATCATAGGCTAGCTGGGTGAGCTTGCAACTTGTACCATGTCGGAGTTTGATTTTCCCCATAGGGTTTCATTGATCGTGTACTGTTGAGTGTACCTCGGGCTGAGAAGGTCGCAGCCATGGGAAAGTTGACAGTTAAGCCTATCTAGTGACAACCCATCGTAGGCTAGCTGGGTGATCTTGCAACTTGTATCATGCCGGAGTTTGATTTTCACCATAGGGTTTCATTGATCGCTTACTCGGCAACTTGTATGAAGCAGGATTTCTACTTTCCCCTTAGCGCTTCATTGATCGTGTACTCTTGAGTGTAGCTCGGGCTGAGAATGACGCAGCCATGGGAAAGTTGACAGTTAAGCCTATCTAGTGACAGCCCATCATAGGCTAGCTGGGTGATCTTGCAACTTGTACCATGTCGGAGTTTGATTTTCCCCATAGGGTTTCATTGATCGTGTACTGTTGAGTGTACCTCGGGCTGAGAAGGTCGCAGCCATGGGAAAGTTGACAGTTAAGCCTATCTAGTGACAACCCATCATAGGCTAGCTGGGTGATCTTGTAACTTGTATCATGCCGGAGTTTGATTTTCACCATAGGGTTTCATTGATCGCTTACTCGGCAACTTGTATCAAGCAGGATTTCTACTTTCCCCTTAGCGCTTCATTGATCGTGTACTCTTGAGTGTAGCTCGGGCTGAGAATGACGCAGCCATGGGAAAGTTGACAGTTAAGCCTATCTAGTGACAACCCATCATAGGCTAGCTGGGTGATCTTGCAACTTTTATCATGCCGGAGTTTGATTTTCACCATAGGGTTTCATTGATCGCTTACTCGGCAACTTGTATGAAGCAGGATTTCTACTTTCCCCTTAGCGCTTCATTGATCGTGTACTCTTGAGTGTAGCTCGGGCTGAGAATGACGCAGCCATGGGAAAGTTGACAGTTAAGCCTATCTAGTGACAGCCCATCATAGGCTAGCTGGGTGAGCTTGCAACTTGTACCATGTCGGAGTTTGATTTTCCCCATAGGGTTTCATTGATCGTGTACTCTTGAGTGTAGCTCGGGCTGAGAAGGTCGCAGCCATGGGAAAGTTGACAGTTAAGCCTATCTAGTGACAACCCATCATAGGCTAGCTGGGTGATCTTGTAACTTGTATCATGCCGGAGTTTGATTTTCACCATAGGGTTTCATTGATCGCTTACTCGGCAACTTGTATCAAGCAGGATTTCTACTTTCCCCTTAGCGCTTCATTGATCGTGTACTCTTGAGTGTAGCTCGGGCTGAGAATGACGCAGCCATGGGAAAGTTGACAGTTAAGCCTATCTAGTGACAGCCCATCATAGGCTAGCTGGGTGAGCTTGCAACTTGTACCATGTCGGAGTTTGATTTTCCCCATAGGGTTTCATTGATCGTGTACTCTTGAGTGTAGCTCGGGCTGAGAAGGTCGCAGCCATGGGAAAGTTGACAGTTAAGCCTATCTAGTGACAACCCATCATAGGCTAGCTGGGTGATCTTGTAACTTGTATCATGCCGGAGTTTGATTTTCACCATAGGGTTTCATTGATCGCTTACTCGGCAACTTGTATCAAGCAGGATTTCTACTTTCCCCTTAGCGCTTCATTGATCGTGTACTCTTGAGTGTAGCTCGGGCTGAGAATGACGCAGCCATGGGAAAGTTGACAGTTAAGCCTATCTAGTGACAGCCCATCATAGGCTAGCTGGGTGAGCTTGCAACTTGTACCATGTCGGAGTTTGATTTTCCCCATAGGGTTTCATTGATCGTGTACTCTTGAGTGTAGCTCGGGCTGAGAAGGTCGCAGCCATGGGAAAGTTGACAGTTAAGCCTATCTAGTGACAACCCATCATAGGCTAGCTGGGTGATCTTGTAACTTGTATCATGCCGGAGTTTGATTTTCACCATAGGGTTTCATTGATCGCTTACTCGGCAACTTGTATCAAGCAGGATTTCTACTTTCCCCTTAGCGCTTCATTGATCGTGTACTCTTGAGTGTAGCTCGGGCTGAGAAGGTCGCAGCCATGGGAAAGTTGACAGTTAAGCCTATCTAGTGACAACCCATCATAGGCTAGCTGGGTGATCTTGTAACTTGTATCATGCCGGAGTTTGATTTTCACCATAGGGTTTCATTGATCGCTTACTCGGCAACTTGTATCAAGCAGGATTTCTACTTTCCCCTTAGCGCTTCATTGATCGTGTACTCTTGAGTGTAGATCGGGCTGAGAATGACGCAGCCATGGGAAAGTTGACAGTTAAGCCTATCTAGTGACAGCCCATCATAGGCTAGCTGGGTGAGCTTGCAACTTGTACCATGTCGGAGTTTGATTTTCCCCATAGGGTTTCATTGATCGTGTACTCTTGAGTGTAGCTCGGGCTGAGAAGGTCGCAGCCATGGGAAAGTTGACAGTTAAGCCTATCTAGTGACAACCCATCATAGGCTAGCTGGGTGATCTTGCAACTTTTATCATGCCGGAGTTTGATTTTCACCATAGGGTTTCATTGATCGCTTACTCGGCAACTTGTATGAAGCAGGATTTCTACTTTCCCCTTAGCGCTTCATTGATCGTGTACTCTTGAGTGTAGCTCGGGCTGAGAATGACGCAGCCATGGGAAAGTTGACAGTTAAGCCTATCTAGTGACAGCCCATCATAGGCTAGCTGGGTGAGCTTGCAACTTGTACCATGTCGGAGTTTGATTTTCCCCATAGGGTTTCATTGATCGTGTACTCTTGAGTGTAGATCGGGCTGAGAATGACGCAGCCATGGGAAAGTTGACAGTTAAGCCTATCTAGTGACAACCCATCATAGGCTAGCTGGGTGATCTTGCAACTTGTACCATGTCGGAGTTTGATTTTCCCCATACGGTTTCACTGATCGTGTACTCTTGAGTGTAGCTCGGGCTGAGAATTTCGCAGCCATGGGAAAGTTGACAGTTAAGCCTATCTAGTGACAACCCATCATAGGCTAGCTGGGTGATCTTGCAACTTTTATCATGCCGGAGTTTGATTTTCACCATAGGGTTTCATTGATCGCTTACTCGGCAACTTGTATGAAGCAGGATTTCTACTTTCCCCTTAGCGCTTCATTGATCGTGTACTCTTGAGTGTAGCTCGGGCTGAGAATGACG
Organism: Leptodactylus fuscus; assembly: GCF_031893055.1. NCBI lineage: Eukaryota > Metazoa > Chordata > Amphibia > Anura > Leptodactylidae > Leptodactylus > Leptodactylus fuscus. The sequence continues at coordinate 35,222 of NW_027439848.1, forward strand.
CAGCCATGGGAAAGTTGACAGTTAAGCCTATCTAGTGACAGCCCATCATAGGCTAGCTGGGTGAGCTTGCAACTTGTACCATGTCGGAGTTTGATTTTCCCCATAGGGTTTCATTGATCGTGTACTGTTGAGTGTACCTCGGGCTGAGAAGGTCGCAGCCATGGGAAAGTTGACAGTTAAGCCTATCTAGTGACAACCCATCGTAGGCTAGCTGGGTGATCTTGCAACTTGTATCATGCCGGAGTTTGATTTTCACCATAGGGTTTCATTGATCGCTTACTCGGCAACTTGTATGAAGCAGGATTTCTACTTTCCCCTTAGCGCTTCATTGATCGTGTACTCTTGAGTGTAGCTCGGGCTGAGAATGACGCAGCCATGGGAAAGTTGACAGTTAAGCCTATCTAGTGACAGCCCATCATAGGCTAGCTGGGTGATCTTGCAACTTGTACCATGTCGGAGTTTGATTTTCCCCATAGGGTTTCATTGATCGTGTACTCTTGAGTATAGCTCGGGCTGAGAAGGTCGCAGCCATGGGAAAGTTGACAGTTAAGCGTATCTAGTGACAGCCCATCATAGGCTAGCTGGGTGATCTTGCAACTTGTACCATGTCGGAGTTTGATTTTCCCCATATGGTTTCATTGATCGTGTACTCTTGAGTGTAGCTCGGGCTGAGAAGGTCGCAGCCATGGGAAAGTTGACAGTTAAGCCTATCTAGTGACAACCCATCATAGGCTAGCTGGGTGATCTTGCAACTTTTATCATGCCGGAGTTTGATTTTCACCATAGGGTTTCATTGATCGCTTACTCGGCAACTTGTATGAAGCAGGATTTCTACTTTCCCCTTAGCGCTTCATTGATCGTGTACTCTTGAGTGTAGCTCGGGCTGAGAATGACGCAGCCATGGGAAAGTTGACAGTTAAGCCTATCTAGTGACAGCCCATCATAGGCTAGCTGGGTGAGCTTGCAACTTGTACCATGTCGGAGTTTGATTTTCCCCATAGGGTTTCATTGATCGTGTACTGTTGAGTGTACCTCGGGCTGAGAAGGTCGCAGCCATGGGAAAGTTGACAGTTAAGCCTATCTAGTGACAACCCATCGTAGGCTAGCTGGGTGATCTTGCAACTTGTATCATGCCGGAGTTTGATTTTCACCATAGGGTTTCATCGATCGCTTACTCGGCAACTTGTATGAAGCAGGATTTCTACTTTCCCCTTAGCGCTTCATTGATCGTGTACTCTTGAGTGTAGCTCGGGCTGAGAATGACGCAGCCATGGGAAAGTTGACAGTTAAGCCTATCTAGTGACAGCCCATCATAGGCTAGCTGGGTGAGCTTGCAACTTGTACCATGTCGGAGTTTGATTTTCCCCATAGGGTTTCATTGATCGTGTACTCTTGAGTGTAGATCGGGCTGAGAATGACGCAGCCATGGGAAAGTTGACAGTTAAGCCTATCTAGTGACAACCCATCATAGGCTAGCTGGGTGATCTTGCAACTTGTACCATGTCGGAGTTTGATTTTCCCCATACGGTTTCACTGATCGTGTACTCTTGAGTGTAGCTCGGGCTGAGAATTTCGCAGCCATGGGAAAGTTGACAGTTAAGCCTATCTAGTGACAACCCATCATAGGCTAGCTGGGTGATCTTGCAACTTTTATCATGCCGGAGTTTGATTTTCACCATAGGGTTTCATTGATCGCTTACTCGGCAACTTGTATGAAGCAGGATTTCTACTTTCCCCTTAGCGCTTCATTGATCGTGTACTCTTGAGTGTAGCTCGGGCTGAGAATGACGCAGCCATGGGAAAGTTGACAGTTAAGCCTATCTAGTGACAGCCCATCATAGGCTAGCTGGGTGAGCTTGCAACTTGTACCATGTCGGAGTTTGATTTTCCCCATAGGGTTTCATTGATCGTGTACTCTTGAGTATAGCTCGGGCTGAGAAGGTCGCAGCCATGGGAAAGTTGACAGTTAAGCGTATCTAGTGACAGCCCATCATAGGCTAGCTGGGTGATCTTGCAACTTGTACCATGTCGGAGTTTGATTTTCCCCATATGGTTTCATTGATCGTGTACTCTTGAGTGTAGCTCGGGCTGAGAAGGTCGCAGCCATGGGAAAGTTGACAGTTAAGCCTATCTAGTGACAACCCATCATAGGCTAGCTGGGTGATCTTGCAACTTTTATCATGCCGGAGTTTGATTTTCACCATAGGGTTTCATTGATCGCTTACTCGGCAACTTGTATGAAGCAGGATTTCTACTTTCCCCTTAGCGCTTCATTGATCGTGTACTCTTGAGTGTAGCTCGGGCTGAGAATGACGCAGCCATGGGAAAGTTGACAGTTAAGCCTATCTAGTGACAGCCCATCATAGGCTAGCTGGGTGATCTTGCAACTTGTACCATGTCGGAGTTTGATTTTCCCCATACGGTTTCACTGATCGTGTACTCTTGAGTGTAGCTCGGGCTGAGAATTTCGCAGCCATGGGAAAGTTGACAGTTAAGCCTATCTAGTGACAACCCATCATAGGCTAGCTGGGTGATCTTGCAACTTTTATCATGCCGGAGTTTGATTTTCACCATAGGGTTTCATTGATCGCTTACTCGGCAACTTGTATGAAGCAGGATTTCTACTTTCCCCTTAGCGCTTCATTGATCGTGTACTCTTGAGTGTAGCTCGGGCTGAGAATGACGCAGTCATGGGAAAGTTGACAGTTAAGCCTATCTAGTGACAGCCCATCATAGGCTAGCTGGGTGATCTTGCAACTTGTACCATGTCGGAGTTTGATTTTCCCCATACGGTTTCACTGATCGTGTACTCTTGAGTGTAGCTCGGGCTGAGAATTTCGCAGCCATGGGAAAGTTGACAGTTAAGCCTATCTAGTGACAACCCATCATAGGCTAGCTGGGTGATCTTGCAACTTGTATCATGCCGGAGTTTGATTTTCACCATAGGGTTTCATTGATCGCTTACTCGGCAACTTGTATCAAGCAGGATTTCTACTTTCCCCTTAGCGCTTCATTGATCGTGTACTCTTGAGTGTAGATCGGGCTGAGAATGACGCAGCCATGGGAAAGTTGACAGTTAAGCCTATCTAGTGACAGCCCATCATAGGCTAGCTGGGTGATCTTGCAACTTGTACCATGTCGGAGTTTGATTTTCCCCATACGGTTTCATTGATCGTGTACTCTTGAGTGTAGCTCGGGCTGAGAAGGTCGCAGCCATGGGAAAGTTGACAGTTAAGCCTATCTAGTGACAACCCATCATAGGCTAGCTGGGTGATCTTGCAACTTTTATCATGCCGGAGTTTGATTTTCACCATAGGGTTTCATTGATCGCTTACTCGGCAACTTGTATGAAGCAGGATTTCTACTTTCCCCTTAGCGCTTCATTGATCGTGTAACTCTTGAGTGTAGCTCGGGCTGAGAATGACGCAGCCATGGGAAAGTTGACAGTTAAGCCTATCTAGTGACAGCCCATCATAGGCTAGCTGGGTGAGCTTGCAACTTGTACCATGTCGGAGTTTGATTTTCCCCATAGGGTTTCATTGATCGTGTACTCTTGAGTGTAGCTCGGGCTGAGAAGGTCGCAGCCATGGGAAAGTTGACAGTTAAGCCTATCTAGTGACAACCCATCATAGGCTAGCTGGGTGATCTTGTAACTTGTATCATGCCGGAGTTTGATTTTCACCATAGGGTTTCATTGATCGCTTACTCGGCAACTTGTATCAAGCAGGATTTCTACTTTCCCCTTAGCGCTTCATTGATCGTGTACTCTTGAGTGTAGATCGGGCTGAGAATGACGCAGCCATGGGAAAGTTGACAGTTAAGCCTATCTATTGACAGCCCATCATAGGCTAGCTGGGTGATCTTGAAACTTGTACCATGTCGGAGTTTGATTTTCCCCATACGGTTTCACTGATCGTGTACTCTTGAGTGTAGCTCGGGCTGAGAATTTCGCAGCCATGGGAAAGTTGACAGTTAAGCCTATCTAGTGACAACCCATCATAGGCTAGCTGGGTGATCTTGCAACTTTTATCATGCCGGAGTTTGATTTTCACCATAGGGTTTCATTGATCGCTTACTCGGCAACTTGTATGAAGCAGGATTTCTACTTTCCCCTTAGCGCTTCATTGATCGTGTACTCTTGAGTGTAGCTCGGGCTGAGAATGACGCAGCCATGGGAAAGTTGACAGTTAAGCCTATCTAGTGACAGCCCATCATAGGCTAGCTGGGTGAGCTTGCAACTTGTACCATGTCGGAGTTTGATTTTCCCCATAGGGTTTCATTGATCGTGTACTCTTGAGTGTAGCTCGGGCTGAGAAGGTCGCAGCCATGGGAAAGTTGACAGTTAAGCCTATCTAGTGACAACCCATCATAGGCTAGCTGGGTGATCTTGCAACTTTTATCATGCCGGAGTTTGATTTTCACCATAGGGTTTCATTGATCGCTTACTCGGCAACTTGTATGAAGCAGGATTTCTACTTTCCCCTTAGCGCTTCATTGATCGTGTACTCTTGAGTGTAGCTCGGGCTGAGAATGACGCAGCCATGGGAAAGTTGACAGTTAAGCCTATCTAGTGACAGCCCATCATAGGCTAGCTGGGTGAGCTTGCAACTTGTACCATGTCGGAGTTTGATTTTCCCCATAGGGTTTCATTGATCGTGTACTCTTGAGTGTAGATCGGGCTGAGAATGACGCAGCCATGGGAAAGTTGACAGTTAAGCCTATCTAGTGACAACCCATCATAGGCTAGCTGGGTGATCTTGCAACTTGTACCATGTCGGAGTTTGATTTTCCCCATACGGTTTCACTGATCGTGTACTCTTGAGTGTAGCTCGGGCTGAGAATTTCGCAGCCATGGGAAAGTTGACAGTTAAGCCTATCTAGTGACAACCCATCATAGGCTAGCTGGGTGATCTTGCAACTTTTATCATGCCGGAGTTTGATTTTCACCATAGGGTTTCATTGATCGCTTACTCGGCAACTTGTATGAAGCAGGATTTCTACTTTCCCCTTAGCGCTTCATTGATCGTGTACTCTTGAGTGTAGCTCGGGCTGAGAATGACGCAGCCATGGGAAAGTTGACAGTTAAGCCTATCTAGTGACAGCCCATCATAGGCTAGCTGGGTGAGCTTGCAACTTGTACCATGTCGGAGTTTGATTTTCCCCATAGGGTTTCATTGATCGTGTACTGTTGAGTGTACCTCGGGCTGAGAAGGTCGCAGCCATGGGAAAGTTGACAGTTAAGCCTATCTAGTGACAACCCATCGTAGGCTAGCTGGGTGATCTTGCAACTTGTATCATGCCGGAGTTTGATTTTCACCATAGGGTTTCATTGATCGCTTACTCGGCAACTTGTATGAAGCAGGATTTCTACTTTCCCCTTAGCGCTTCATTGATCGTGTACTCTTGAGTGTAGCTCGGGCTGAGAATGACGCAGCCATGGGAAAGTTGACAGTTAAGCCTATCTAGTGACAGCCCATCATAGGCTAGCTGGGTGATCTTGCAACTTGTACCATGTCGGAGTTTGATTTTCCCATAGGGTTTCATTGATCGTGTACTCTTGAGTATAGCTCGGGCTGAGAAGGTCGCAGCCATGGGAAAGTTGACAGTTAAGCGTATCTAGTGACAGCCCATCATAGGCTAGCTGGGTGATCTTGCAACTTGTACCATGTCGGAGTTTGATTTTCCCCATATGGTTTCATTGATCGTGTACTCTTGAGTGTAGCTCGGGCTGAGAAGGTCGCAGCCATGGGAAAGTTGACAGTTAAGCCTATCTAGTGACAACCCATCATAGGCTAGCTGGGTGATCTTGCAACTTTTATCATGCCGGAGTTTGATTTTCACCGTAGGGTTTCATTGATCGCTTACTCGGCAACTTGTATGAAGCAGGATTTCTACTTTCCCCTTAGCGCTTCATTGATCGTGTACTCTTGAGTGTAGCTCGGGCTGAGAATGACGCAGCCATGGGAAAGTTGACAGTTAAGCCTATCTAGTGACAGCCCATCATAGGCTAGCTGGGTGAGCTTGCAACTTGTACCATGTCGGAGTTTGATTTTCCCCATAGGGTTTCATTGATCGTGTACTCTTGAGTGTAGCTCGGGCTGAGAAGGTCGCAGCCATGGGAAAGTTGACAGTTAAGCCTATCTAGTGACAACCCATCATAGGCTAGCTGGGTGATCTTGCAACTTTTATCATGCCGGAGTTTGATTTTCACCATAGGGTTTCATTGATCGCTTACTCGGCAACTTGTATCAAGCAGGATTTCTACTTTCCCCTTAGCGCTTCATTGATCGTGTACTCTTGAGTGTAGCTCGGGCTGAGAATGACGCAGCCATGGGAAAGTTGACAGTTAAGCCTATCTAGTGACAGCCCATCATAGGCTAGCTGGGTGAGCTTGCAACATGTACCATGTCGGAGTTTGATTTTCCCCATAGGGTTTCATTGATCGTGTACTCTTGAGTGTAGCTCGGGCTGAGAAGGTCGCAGCCATGGGAAAGTTGACAGTTAAGCCTATCTAGTGACAACCCATCATAGGCTAGCTGGGTGATTTTGTAACTTGTATCATGCCGGAGTTTGATTTTCACCATAGGGTTTCATTGATCGCTTACTCGGCAACTTGTATGAAGCAGGATTTCTACTTTCCCCTTAGCGCTTCATTGATCGTGTACTCTTGAGTGTAGATCGGGCTGAGAATGACGCAGCCATGGGAAAGTTGACAGTTAAGCCTATCTAGTGACAGCCCATCATAGGCTAGCTGGGTGATCTTGCAACTTGTACCATGTCGGAGTTTGATTTTCCTTATAGGGTTTCACTGATCGTGTACTCTTGAGTGTAGCTCGGGCTGAGAAGGTCGCAGCCATGGGAAAGTTGACAGTTAAGCCTATCTAGTGACAACCCATCATAGGCTAGCTGGGTGATCTTGTAACTTGTATCATGCCGGAGTTTGATTTTCACCATAGGGTTTCATTGATCGCTTACTCGGCAACTTGTATCAAGCAGGATTTCTACTTTCCCCTTAGCGCTTCATTGATCGTGTACTCTTGAGTGTAGCTCGGGCTGAGAATGACGCAGCCATGGGAAAGTTGACAGTTAAGCCTATCTAGTGACAACCCATCATAGGCTAGCTGGGTGATCTTGCAACTTTTATCATGCCGGAGTTTGATTTTCACCATAGGGTTTCATTGATCGCTTACTCGGCAACTTGTATGAAGCAGGATTTCTACTTTCCCCTTAGCGCTTCATTGATCGTGTACTCTTGAGTGTAGCTCGGGCTGAGAATGACGCAGCCATGGGAAAGTTGACAGTTAAGCCTATCTAGTGACAGCCCATCATAGGCTAGCTGGGTGAGCTTGCAACTTGTACCATGTCGGAGTTTGATTTTCCCCATAGGGTTTCATTGATCGTGTACTCTTGAGTGTAGCTCGGGCTGAGAAGGTCGCAGCCATGGGAAAGTTGACAGTTAAGCCTATCTAGTGACAACCCATCATAGGCTAGCTGGGTGATCTTGTAACTTGTATCATGCCGGAGTTTGATTTTCACCATAGGGTTTCATTGATCGCTTACTCGGCAACTTGTATCAAGCAGGATTTA